>NC_056733.1:554260775-554465775 GCF_019279795.1 Protopterus annectens
ATAAAGAATATTTACTAATAACATGGCAAGAGCATTTTGTTTTCCATAAAAAAAAAGGAAGTCTACTAAATGTTGGCTTACTAAATACAGTATTGCCAAAATGAAACCACAATACCTGACAGAATTGATTTTTAATAATCATAATGCATTGAAAATGCCTTACTGAATCATAATTCTAATGTTACTTTGTGTGGTGAAATAACCCCTCTGAAATCATATAGAAGAAAGTTCCATTCAGCTTGTATATTTCAACACCAACATCACACTGCCACAGGGACAGTGGAAAATGCCACCTATCACCAGCTGTGTGACCTTGGAGTTATAATAATCAAGTAGTTGGCATGATAACGTCTTTGCATTTGGAGTTTGTCGGGTTACTCCCCCTCTCCTTCAAAACTGATAATTTCATTTCATTTTGTATTTTTTCCAGACAGAATGTTACATGTAATTCAACTAAAAGTGATTTGTTGAACTGCTGAGATCTCACCAAAATCTGTCCTGCTGTAGTTATACTACTTTCCTTATCAGACACAGATCGCTACTACGAAAAGGCCGTTAAAACAATGTCAAATCAATATGCTCCTGCTAACCCCCCTTTCTCTATCAATCCCTCTCTAACACTCTCTCTTTCTCTCTTTCTCCTTTCAGGAATTCCAGGAAAGCATGTGTTCAGTCATATTATGACAATGGTAAAGATTTGTTATGTCATTCGCATCCATCTACTTGCCCAACGAATAATAACACCTTTCCAACTCATAGCTTAGAAATCTTGCACTCGTTAATTTACTTAGTAGTTTCCCAAAAGGGCTGTCACTATATTAGACCTAACCTCCCTTAATTATCTTTCTACCTGTATTTCTGCTGTCATGGTTTGTGGATGAAATGCCAGGGAAAGATGATTGTCAAGTATTCCAGTCATCTGACAAATGTATACTGCCATAACGTTAAGGAATTAATTCCATGAAAGGCTGCATCTATCTGTTTCTACAATATGAGGAAATATAGTGAATATGCAGTATGTAACTGTTCAGCTTATTCCAACTACAAAGGCAATCAAAAGGCTGCCAGCATAAAATGTTTCACCAAACACCGCTGCCAGTCTGCCAAATACTTCATCCAAAATAACCACTATTGTATTACTTATGAAATCAATCAAACCAATAATGCTGCAACCAATAAATGTGTAAGTCCTGCTACGTACCCAAAGGAGACCAGCCCCCTCGGTCTTTTAAACTTGATACAAACTGTTCAAGACACAGCCCTTGACAAAGAATTTTGTCAGATTTAAAATTGTTAAAGGTTGTTAGGAAGAGATAAATACTGCTTGTCAGATTCAGAAAAGACAAATATTCAGCTTTCTGTATGAAAATACTGGTTGTTCCAATAAAATCTATAACTAGAATCAAAATGTTGTTTGTCAGACTCAAACAGATGAAATAAAATTTACTTCATGTAAATACTACTTTTCACCAACAAACCTATACACATTCCTCACGCTACATGTAACTATAATTCTATACTAGGTATGAGTTACCTGTCAGTTTTCAAGCAAATCTTTATAGCATTGTGTGAAGAAGAAAAATCAGGTATCCATTGCCATAACAACAAACTATTCTGCAGTAACTTTAAGCATCTATGATATGCACTGCTTAAAATAAAATGAGTGTGTGTGTGTGTGTGTGTGTGTGTGTGTGTGTGTGTGTGTGTGTGTGTGTGTGTATGTGTGTGTGTGTATGTGTGTGTGTGTGTGTGTGTGTGTGTGTGTGTGTGTGTGTGTGTGTGTGTGTGTGTGTGTGTGTGTGTCTATGCATATGTATATATAGTGGAGTGGCTATAACTTTTAGCTTTTCAATTAGCAAAGCTACTAGATTTTGTATGTAATCATCATACGTGTTAATAGCTCCTTGTTTATGGTAAAACACTGCCTGTTACTAGTAAGCTAACATAAAGATGATAAAAGTCAATTTTATGTACCCTGTGATATACAGCGTCAGCCAGGAAGGAAGACAATTACCTGGCATTTCATCAAGAAACCATGACAGTACTTAGCAAATTGTGCTGTGTTTTGGGGGGGATGGGTAACACACTCTTATCTGGTACAATAGTACATGCTGTTGTACAAATTCCATCAGCTAAATTATACATGGGAACATTTGCTCAATAATCTACCAGCTGTCCTATAGATTTTTATAGTACCTGTGACAGTGCTCTGCAGGCTACAAGGGAAAAATGCTGTCACTCTGTAAAGTATGGCAATCTCACCGGGTTACCTGCTGCATAGCTACCTGCATCACTGACTTTGATTTCTTTTAAAAACTTTGAGTGAACCATCACCAATTCCGAAGCATAATGCCCAGAGTCTGGCTAGTAGCTCATGCTCCTATAGGAGCTGGCAGGACAGGATAGGACTGAATAGTCTCTCCTGATTCGCCCATCTGGGAAGAGGGAAGCAGTTCTGGCTCATCACTTTGTTGACACCTAGTGGGAGCACTAGGTGTTGCACCCACAGAGCATGGGTCTGTGGGTACCTCCTAGCAATGGGCTCATGCATGCAGGAAAATCACACTCTCTTAGGCCAGCAAATGTGCAGTGTATACAGATGCCCTGAGGTGGCTACCACTAGAAGGAGAGTAGGTCTCTCCACCACATGTGGTGACCATCCTACTAACTGCCTTACCATAGAGGGAATGCATGACTGGTCAGGCACCTTGAAGAGGATCAAATGGGTTATAGGGCTCACATCTAGCCTTAGGATGCATGGCTCACCTCAAGTGGAGCAAATGGATCAAATGCATAAAGGTAGTACATCCATCAGGCAAAAACAATGAAGGATAAAAAACATGGCAGAAATGAAGACTTCTAGCATGGGGATGAGCTGGCTGGCAGCAACATCCAACAGCTTCCTCTTGAACACAGTGGCTACTTATCAGTAAGTCTACATGAAATAGGTAGACTGAGACTACATAGCAAATACTATCAGTGGGTCATTCTAGGTTCACCCAATTACCTCCTTTCTTCATAAATCCAACCTTAACAAGCTTTAGCAACAGGACAGTGATAATACAGCAAGAGGTAGCAGATCTATAGTGGACGGCAGGTCAGAGCTGGAGCCAGGAATCACTGAAAGTGTTCAGAGTTCTATTGGAGTTTTGTGAAATTACTACCAAGCAATGTATTAATTTACTTCAACAGCTATGGCAGCAAGCATCAAAAATTGCAGCTGTGGAAACAGTGACTTGTACAAAAGATCTGCAAATACAAGAGTTGGAAATTCTATTGAACCTTGCCCATAGACAAATTCAAATCCTGTATGAAAACTGATGACCTGAAATTGAGGGTGCAGATCGAATGTAAGCATTTATGAGCACAAAGAAAATATAGAGGGGATCTAAGCACTTTCATGCAAGGTTGGTTTCCTTTGTTATAAAAAAGGACTGTGGCATTATTTAAACAGAAAAAGCAAGATGCTCAGACCAATTTTCTAAAGGAAGCTATCCTGCATACCACTTAGAAGGCAGATTCACCATACTATAACAGCTACAAAATGCAAAAACTGTTTAAACAATGATCCCAATGACAACCAAAACAAAAATAAAATAATAAAATCACTGTGTTGCAGCCAAAACTCTCCACAACCTTCCAAAGGTATCAAACGTTTTATTGAGACATAAAAATGTTTAAAACGTATTCATTGAGCGCTTTCATCCCCTCAGAACGGGGACTTCATCAGAATATATGCCTTCTATTAAGTACATTTATAGCCCAATGTGTTGATGACATCACAGCCACACAAATGCATTTAAAGGCACAACCACTTTTTTTTAAAAGATACAGCTTAAAAAAACATTTATAAACATCTGAAACCATATTTACTGCACTAAAAATAAGCTTTCCCGACTTCATGGAAATTTTTAACTTAGCCTTTTGTCCCTAGCTCTCTTAATTAACAGGGGTTTTACAGAAATAACTTCATTTAAACCTATGCCATCCCCTGCCTGCAACTTGATCTGCAATTTGACTTTTTCTTCCATTAAACTGTATTTTTTTAAATGTTGGACTTAACAGAAGGCATGTATTCTGATGAAGTCCCTGTTCTGAGGGGATGAAAGTGCTCAATGAATACTTTTTAAACATTTTTATGTCTCAATAAAATGTTTGATACCTTTGGAAGGTTGTGTAGAGCTTTGGCTGCAACACAGTGATTTTAGCTAGAAAATGCACTTTGACAAGGATTATTCAGAGCATGTACAACACCAGAAAACAGAGAAAATGCCTGATGATCCTTCTAAACAACCTTTGAAGTAGGGAATTCAAGATATTCATGACAAGCAAGCCACAGTAAATAACTTGAATGTAAAATTACTAAAAAATATAACTGAAAGAAATTCCAATGGACCTTGGAGTAATTTTTTTACAAGGGATAAGGCCTCCCTGCACCCCCCCCCCCCATGTGAAGGTTCATTGGTTGACAGAAGATTACTAGGCTAACAGCTTAAGGGCCCTTACAAACCTAGCCAATATAGTCTGATTTTACCCAATATATGCCCCCTAGGGGCAAGAGGATGGCATGGATTTCTGCCTGTGCATTGAGTATCTTACAGATTGCTCCTGTTCATAAGGGACATAGGCACTACTCCAGGTATGAATTTGCAATTCCCCATCAATTGATCCAACTGCATTTGAAGGGGTCTCTGCTTAATGTGAATAAGAAGCCTGATCCAAAGAAGGGGCAATCTCTGAGACTCACATCTGTCTCTCCAGCATGTTTTGTTTGAGTCACTAAGTTTAAAACCCTAGAGGTGACTCTCAAGCTGTCTGATTTACAGATGTGTATCATCTCCATCAGTGCTGGAATTGTGAGTGCCGTGTTGGTTAGGCATAGGTCACCCCTTAACAATTGGTAGGAGACAACGTAAATGGTTAGGGTTTATAGTCTATCCCTATAGTTCATGATTCATGTGTGTTTACATCATATATTTTGTTTGTGAGGAACCTCTGAGGTTGCTCTAGCTGCAGTAGGTACTCAATTATTGGTCTACTAAGGGCTGAGTACAGTGGGACTATACTTTCCTTGGATCTGAATGCCATACCTTTACTTATAAGTTATGCCACATAAAATGACTTCCTCACCATGGTGGTGGTGGTCAAAGTTCAGGCTGCATTGTATCTGTACACCTAGATCTCTCACCTGAGTCTACTCTTAGGGATATGCTATTGATGTTATAATATGCAGGGGTATTTGACTTCCCAAAAGGGAATGATCATGCATTTATTTGCATTTAGTTTTAGGCCATGGTTCTGGCAGCAATCATTTGATCTAGACCCTCCTAAAGGGTATCTCCATTGTTGGGGGATTCAATGATTGACCCCAGCTTGCAGTCACCAACCATCCAGGGCGTTTCATGTTAACCTTGACTTCAGTGAAGTATATTCCAAACAGGAGTGGTCCCAGCACTGTGCCTTCTGGTCACCACTAGTAAATGGCCTCTTGCTGGACTTGGATTCACCCACTTTAACCACATATGCCCTGTCTGTGAGCCAACTGGCTATCCATCTAGTGATGTTGAGATTTATACTCAGTTTTGTGAATTTACTTATAATACCTGAGAGAGAACTTGTGTAAAATGCCTTGGCCACATCAAGTTAGGCAGTATATACTATTTTACCATCATTCATGGCCATAGTGACTTTCTCAAAGAATTCCAGCAGATTCAGTAGGCATGGCATACCCATGACAAAGCTGAATTGGGTCAAGTCCTGTGTTTGGAGGCTTCCTATGTCATTATATATCAGATCATTATTCTTTCCATGGCCTTACATATCAGACAAGTCAAACTTATGGGTCCGTAATTTCCCTGGTCAGTAGATGGTCCTCCTTTATGCAAAGGGATGACTGTTGCTGTCCTCCATTCTATTAGGACAAGACTAGTCCATAGGCTGTGGTTAAATAGAGATTCGAATGGGCCTGATAAGTCCTGATTTAAGCTGTTTAAGAAGCAACTTGTTATATCATCAGGCCCCATGGAAGTCTTGTTTTAAGCTTTTGAGAGTTCAGTGGCAACCTATACTTTGGTAATAATTGGCAGTGGAGTGGTGGAGAGTATTTCTTGGGGGAGAACTGGGGATGATGGGGAGGTGAAATTTGAGCTGAACTTGCTGGACAGCAGACTTGCTATATCATCTGGCTAAGTATAGATGATGCCATCTACAACTAATTCCACACATTGTTGGGTATTGCCATTAAGGTTGTAGACATAACTGAAAAAAGCCTTATAGTTATCCTTAGCTTAGGAGGCTATTTTACCTCAGAGTGTGCTTTGACAGACTTGACTAGTTCCCTGTTTCACTTGGTTAAACTAATGAGGGGCTTTTTGTTCTGTTGTGCATACTCCCTCTTACTTCTTAATAGGATTCTTCTTTTGTTATACAACCTATTAATACCAGGGGCCCACCAGGATAGCTTGTTTTTGCAGTATGACCTGGGTTAATTTTTGGTCAAGTACTGCCATTTCCATGTAGTTGTTCGTATGGTCATACAGTGCTTTTGTGTGCACATCTGCAGAGGTCTTTGTATTTTCTGGACTTAGGGAGCTTGGAAACTAGCTATGCTGTCCCTTATTAGAGGCAAATGTACCTTAGAGAAGTTCTTAAAGTTTTTTGGGGTTAGGTGGGGGCACTAGGTTTACCTTTATTTCATGGGAGACCACTTTGTGATCTGATCTCACCACTTAGGACATCACACTAGGGAGGGTGTAGCACTCTACCATATTTGCCATTGCCAGATCTAGGATATTTGTTCCCCTAGTGAGAGTGCAGACTAGCTGCACCACGGAATTTACAAAATCAAGAAATCTTTAGGCCTGCATGTTAGTGGCTGTGTATGCCTTCCATTTAATGGAGGGGTAGTTAAAATCACCAATGAGTACAGTACTGGGCTAGATGGTAAGTGATTCTGGTAACTTCAGTTATGATGTATGGGTTTTCTGGTTCATGGTGGGGAATCTGCAGCTAGCAAGAATATTTATTATTTTATTTATTTCACATTTGTTAACAGGGGGTGTCTGACTGAGCCGAAAAGGTCCTTTTTCAGCAGAGGCCCGGGGAGAAAAGCTCCACATAGAAAAATTACAGATACATTTAGACATGATCAGTATACACACAAATTACAACAGACATGATTTTACAGTGGTATGCAGCACAACAACAGTTACAGTGGAGAGAACAATCAAAAAAATATTTAAAAATAAAGGTACTTAATAGATTTGTGGTGTACAGCTGAAATTTGGAACATAGGTAGAATACATACATAGTACACAGGTACAGTACATACATTGTAGATTAGCCAGTGTTTGTGAGAATAGTTTTCAATCTTAATCAAGTACTCTAGGTTTAGTATGTGTACCTTATCCGCTTTCACTAGCCTGGGGAGCAATCATGGCACTGCCAACATTGCTTGAGATGTTGCCTGATGAGGTCTTTAAAGGAGGCTTTGGATGATGTGTTTTGAATGCTAGTGGGGACAGAGTTCCATTTTTTAGCCACTGAACTACTATATAGTGTATCTCCAAAGCTATTGTAGCTGTTGGTGACTTCTAGTAGTAGTTTGCTTGATGATCTAAGAGGCCTTTTGGCCGAGTGATGTTGTACTAGGTTTTTGAGGGCAGGACACTTTTTGGGGAGGTAATAGATAGAATGACAGAGGCAGAGCTGATTGTAGGTTAGGAGGTTGTGCAGTTCAAGCTAGTGGAGCTGTCTCAAAGCAGTACAGTGATGAGTTCTATATGAGCAATTTGCAGCAAAGTGGGCAATTCTTTTATAGTAGGCTTCCATTTTGCTTAGTTCAGTTTTGTTGGGATTAGTCAGAATGGGAGATGCATAGAGTAGGGTGGATAGAAGCTGGGAGCGAGCAATGGCTGATCTTGTGTTGTTGGTAAGCAATGGTTTAATACGGTAGAGTGATCCCAGTTTGGTATTACTTTTTTAATAGTTAAGTTGAGGTGACTATCAAATTTTAGGTGGGAGTCTATGGTTATTTCTAATAGCTTAGCCTGTGCCACTGGAGCGATTTGAGTAGCATTTGTGGAGTAGATAGTGAACTGACTGTTATCAGTGTTTTTGTTAGAACTGGTTATAATCATAAGCTGAGTTTTCTTTGGACTGAGGATAAGTTGGGCTTTGGTTAGGTAGTTTTCAACATCAGAGAATGCTAGTAGAGTTGTTTGCAGGAGGGTGGGAATGTTTTGTGCAGCACAGATTAAGGTAGCGTCATCTGCATACTGAATGATAGATGCATGCTGTGTGGAGGTATGGAGATCATTTGTGAAGATTGTGAATAGTAGTGGTCCTAAGATAGAACCCTGTGGGACTCCTACAGTTATGGGCAGCTGAGGAGAGAGAGAATGTTCCCATTTCACAGCTTGATACCTGTCAGTTAAGTAGCTTTGGAACCAGGTAAGAGTGGAATTTGATAGGTGATACTGGTTTAGTTTGTTTAGCAGGACTTGGTGCAAGACAGTGTCAAATGCTTTGGACATATCCAAAAAAAGAGTTGACACCTGCAGGCCTTCATTTTTGAGACAGTTTACTGTGTCTGTGAAGCAGAGGAGGGCTGTAGTGGTACTATGGGCACGTCTGAAACCATGCTGAGTAGGTGACAGGATGTTGCAGTCTAGGAGATATTTTAGCATCTGGGTATGGATGCATTTTTCTAGGATTTTGGCCAGGGGGGAGAGTAAAGCAATGGGTCTGTAGCTATTAAGTTCAGTGGAGGTCCCACCTTTATGTATGGGTGTAACATAGGATATTTTCCAGAGTTTGGGCACATAGCTTTCAACAATTGATCTGTTTATGAGAGTGGAGATTGGGATAGCAATAGCATCTGCTGTGAGTTTCAAGAAATAGCTGGGGAGTATGTCGGCTGCTGTTGATGAGGTTTTTAGTTTGGAGAGCATGCTTTTGATTGAAGTGGTGGAAACTGTTTTGAGGGTAAAGCTTGTATTAGTGTTATTTGTGTTGGGGGGGGCTAGTGAGGAAGGAACTGTCATGTGATACTAAGGATAGAATTGAGTTCACAAAGTGGGAGTTGAATTGTGTTTCGATGGGAACTTTAGTGTCAGGGGTGGTTGGTTTGGGGGTAGCCTTTTGGGTGGATTTTAGTAGCGGGTTTACATTTTTCCAAAATTTTTGGGGGTTGTGTTGATATTTAGTTTGTAATGTCGTGCAGTAGGATTTTTTGTCCAGCCTAATGCATTTTTTGCACGGTTGCGCAGTTCTTGGTACTTAGTTAAGCTTTGTGATTCTTTGTTTTTTTGATAGTAAAGCCAGGCAGCGTCCCTGGACTTGAGGCTTTGTTTGGTTTCTTTACTGAGCCAGGGGTTTGTAGAGGTTCTAACTTTGATTTTGCGCAATGGAGCGACGGTGTCTAGGTGTTGTAGAAATGTTTTCTTGAAATATGTTACAGCCTGGTCAAGTGGGAGGGTTTTTAAGGGGGTCCAGTCACAGTTACAGAGTAAAGTACTGAGGACCTCAGGAGAGAATTTTTTTTGTGTTTCTAGTGGATATATAGTTAGTGGTTTTGCATATGCTTGTTCTACTACGTATAAAGTATTTTATGTTGTGGCCACTTAAGGTGTCTAGGAGACTGCCTGTGTGAGGGTACAATGTGGGGTTGTTAGTTAGGACCCAGTCAAGGATGGATTCCTTTTTAGATTTTTTTATCACATCTAGTGGGAATTTGGACTAGCTGTTGGTAGCCATGGAGATTTATTAGATTACTTGGTGGTTCTGATATGCAGGTGAACCAATCTAGGTTGAAATCCCCCAGAATAAGGGTTTCTTGTGAGTATGTGGAAGAACACTAGAATAAGAAGTCTTCAAGGCTAGCAGGTGTATTAACAGGTGGAATATAGATCACAATTGTGGTGATGACCTTTTTAGGGTGAAGCTGAAGTTGTGAGATAAGTATGTCCCAATTATAGTGGGAGGGGTAGGAGTTTGGTAATTGACGTACAGTTAAGTTGGACTTATACAGTAAGGTTGTTCCACCCCCTTTACGAAGTGGTCTGTCTTGTCTAATGATATTGTAGCCGGTAGGGAGAACTTCTGAGTTAGCTATGTTTTTATTTAGCCAGGTTTCTGTTAAAGTAACTATGTCTGGGGAGTAGTGTGCTATTGTGGCCTGGAGTTCAGGTATTTTATTTTTGATACTTCTAATATTAATATTTAACATTAAAAGATGGTTGGTTTTGCTGCTGTTGTTGATTTGCCCTGGGATGAAGATAGTGGGGGTGTTATGTTCTGAAATTTATGTTGGAGCAGTTTGTGTTGGACAGGATGGATTTGGGCCTGTGTTGGGGTGGATATCCCCACTTATGGTGAGCCTGGTGTTAAAATGGTGATACAGATGTTGGAGTTTGGTGAGGGGTGTGAGAAAGTACTGTGTTTTTTTGGAGTAGGAATGACAGCATATGTGTTTAGTTCTGAATTGGTCCATTATGTAGTTCTTGAACAATTGTGGACAGATATTATTATAACATGTGGTGTCTGTATATGAGAGTGCATAATGTAGTGTTGTGCTACTAAGTTTACGGATATTGCTAGACTGATAACTTGTGGTGTTATAAAGAATTATGAGAAGACAGACTAGACTTAGCTGTGTGATAGTCATGGTTATAAAGTTTAAGATGGTACTAGGTGGGAGTCTGAATAGGAATTATAGGGTTGCACTATATGTGGATGGGTAATTAGTGTGGGTGATATAAAAATGTCTAATGGGAATAAGAGTGATTGGGAGTATTTTTTGGGGAGCAAGTTGGTGTGGTATAATGTGATCTGACTTGAGGAGCTGTGACTGGTGGAGGTGATGTGAGGGTGAGCTGTGGGTGTGGCTGTGATTACTATAAATGTAGAGGTAGTGGGGGTGGGAATAGGGGGCAGGGCAGGGGAGTGGAGAGAGCCCGAGCATTAGCGAGGGCGAACGGAGCGGGGCAGAGCCCACCAAGACAAGAGTAAAAAGTAAGTATTACTTTACAAATATGAACACTTTAAACAAATTCCTGAGGTCTAATGGCTTACCAGCAAGCAGAATGCAATTGCTGAAGAGCACTTGTGTCCTGGTGGGAGACTAGAAATTTAAAGATGGCTCCATGCTCAGCAGGATTCTAATATAGACTTAATATTGGGGGAGGGAGATAGCACAAGGGGTGTAAACCAGGTGGAATGCAAAGAAACCAGAGAGGCAATCAGTGGAAAACTATCAGTGAAGGCCTCAGTGGGGGTAAGTAAGAATTCAAACTACCTGTAAAGTGAAGGAGAGAAGAGACAGCAAACTTTATTAAGGTTGGGAGTGTGTCTTCAATTTGACTTGCTGATTAGTAACCAGTTTGTGCACAGATTAGAGTAGGGAGATACATTAGCAATGAAGGGGAATGTATAGAGATGCAAATAAACAGGTGGGCCTCCAAGTTATACAAACTAAGGCAGAAAGCACTGAGAGGGCTGCTTGATGGTTAATTTAGTCACAGGGATGTGAATTAAATGTATACTGTCTATTAGGATTACTGCACTAGCTGGGGGGGACAAAAGCCTACAACAGTCAGTTTTATTAGCACGCTGGGAACTACTAAGACATACTGCTACTGTAATAGCTTCACTCTCATAAACATACAAGTAGAATAACTGGGTGGACTGACCCTGCTCTTGAGGCTCAAAATGTATATCCTTGTTTAGTTTTGCAGTACTGATTCCTTCTTATACTGTATGGGTGGAGTGGTAGCCGCAGACTGCAGATTTGCTTGAGTGTGTTCAGCAAGCAGAATGCAATTGCTGAAGAGCACTTGTGTCCTGGTGGGAGACTAGAAATTTAAAGATCTGGTATATGGTAATGGATTTTTCCTATAGTAAGTTGGATATGAGTAGCTCAAGCATGTCTTACTGTTTGACCAGTTTTGAAGTGTGCTTATCCTTTACGTAGAAAAATACACCCCTCGCCTTTTGCTCTTTCATGTTCAGTGGGTGGTCAGAATGTATGAAAGGCATTGCAGCCATGCACTGCCAGAGTGCTTTCCATGACTTTCAACCATGTTTCAGTAACTGCACAATCATCAGCATTCTCTCGGGTGAGGAGAGCTTCCAGGAAGGGCACTTTGTGTTGAAATTCCAAGCACTGAGCAGTAACTTTAGCTTGTCCTGAGTAGCCTTTGTTATAATGGAAAGTTTGTCTGTTTGGCAATGCCCAAAAAAGACACTATAGGGGTGGACAATGTTTTGATTAACATTTGAAAACCTAGAGATGACAGGTGAAGATCTGTGTAGTTAATGCTGAGATACCATAGTCATTTCTTTTACAGGTAAATTTGTGAGTAACTGATAACTGTATTATATTAATATTTATTGTATATTATAATAACAGTATAATTAATTTGTATGATAACAAAGTTGTCCCACTGGGTACACAAAAAGTGTCAATTTTGCTAAGAGATACTAATATTCATTAATCAACAATGACCTTCACTAATGGATTACATTGATGGGCATATCCTTTTGATCACTCAGTAATCAGTATCTTTTCCCATGAATTCCTCTATTGTGGGACAGACCCACACTGGTGAAGATATATGCTATGCTTTCCCCTGCTTCTTTTACCACTAAAATATTTTAGATTTCAGTCCTCGCTACTGTTCATAAAAATCTTACTGTGTTTAGATGGCATTTCTCTATTGTCTGCCATCAGAGGAATTTACAAATTTAAGTGAATGAAGGAAGGAAGGTTCCCTGCAAGTGCTTTAGGAGGGCCTTTCTTGATGTCTGAAGATGTGCAGGGATTTTAGTACCTTGGACTTCACTTGGAGGATTGCCTGCTGCTTAGTTCTCGCAGAGACAGGCATGTGCTGTCCGCTGCCTCCTGTGTCTTTCTTTTGTTAGAATGGAGTTCCTCCTCATTAGCAGGGACTAGATCCCATTCGAGTTTTTGATTTCCGAGGAGGCTTTGGAGCATGAGAGAAGTGCATGTCTATATTGCCATATAGGAAATAAATCCCAGTGTATTTCCTCCATTTGATGGGTTGACCCCCATTCTTTTCATGATGGTGGAAAAACGTCCCTTGAGTCATCTAGTGCTGAAGTGTTGGTACTGGTAACAGAAGCTTTTACTCCTAAGGCTACATACTGACCCATCTGGGCTGGTCAGGCCTACCTAAGGATGAGCTACACGCTCAGACCACTTTCATCATCAGGTGTGAAACACTTAAAAGTTCAGGATGTCCAAAACACTGATACATTTTAAAAATGTTGATTTACCCAAAGGCATATTTGTGTTCTATTTCTAAGGATAAATGACCCAGGCAGACACAGTTCAACTACTTTTTCACATTCTGTTATAGTCACATTCTGTGAAACACCAATCTGCTATTTCTTGATGTAGCAAGCTCTGTTGCTTTCATAACACTATTTGCAATGTGATGTATTCTGACATTATTTGAACTGACCTCACGGCCACTTGCTGTCCAATAACACACTTGAACTGGAAGTTTCAGCGTGATCAAACTGCTGCATACGAAAAGGGAGGAAAGTAGCAACATATGTAGGAAGAATAGTACAGATTTGTCCTCTTATCTCCCCCCAAAATAACAACGCATCATTTTTTTCATAAATCTTCCAGCTGAGCAGATTAAAATGAAAATTTATTGCAGAAGCAAATATTTATAACTGACGTTTCTGTAAAACATATAATTTATTTTCTGCCATTCTGTTTTTAGCAATTCTGTGGGGAATCAGCCATGTCAAAAAGCCTTTTAAGGAAGTAGGGCTTATACAAGTGTTTACTTTGGTACAAAAACATTAGCTGTTACTTACTGGCTGCTGTGGTTTGACGGAATGCTGCAAACCAGTATTACGTTAAAACTGACATTTTTGTTACCAAAAAAAAACGAAAACTAACTTACTGCAGTTATCTTTTCAAATAAGCCAAAACAGAACCACATGAAGGTCTGTCCTCCAGATATCATTTTGACTAGTATGTAACAGGGGTGCTGAAAACTCAGCAGATCTGATACTGGAAAACATCTCATCTTGTTTTCATTTGTTGTAGTGGTTTTATGTTATACTTTTATATCAGCTGTGGGGGTTGTGAAAGTTGCTCAATTTCCCCAACTGCAACGAAGCATCTTTGTATACAGTTTTCCATTAACCGTGTTCTCGGTATTTTGTCCTTCTTCCAGGCTTAAGCAATAAAGAATTAGAGCAAACAAGACACAGAAACAATTGCGCACATGAAAATAATAGAAGTGTTCAGTGTCTAGTTATCCACAACTACACTTTGCAGATTTAGTTTACAATTAAGTTTTCTCCTGACTGTAGGTATACATGAACTGACAAATGGTTTTTTTTTCTTTACTGTTTTTGGGAAGCCTAACTGTTCCATTTAGAAAAATATGTATACCTCACCTGTCTTCTTTTGTTGAAAAAGCACACAGCCCTAGGGTCACATTTAGATATCTTCAGTGTGTAATATATAAGTATAGGATATAAAGAGTTAAGTATGTGAACAGCTATAATATTTGAAATGAATAGACATCCCCTTGAAAGGGTGGAATGATAAATCATAAGGGTGAAACATGAATGATTTAATGAGAATTCAGTGACATCATATGGACACATAAAGTGTTTTACAAAATTATTACAGGAGCTTACATGGGATTTCTGCACAAATGTTGTGTGCCTTGCTAACTCCTCATGTTTGCTTCATTGTTTGCATTGCTCACACAAATGCCAAGTTCAAATGAAGATTTAACATCTTATAGTATGTGAAAAGTACTATGTCAGTGTATATAGGCATTAATGCCAATGGTAGTTCCTCCTGGAAAGGATTTGATATACACCGCAGAATGATGCAAAACAAATATATATATATATATATATATATATATATATATATATATATATATATATATATATATATATATATAAAATCAAATTCCAATGATGGTACCTTGCTTCATATTTTATTCTTCCAATCTCAGAAGAGTATCTTCTCTTCACAGTATGGTTTTAAAGTAAAACTAAAAAGAAAGGCAATCCTTTAGATTTAAATAGTACTAGAATTGCCCACCCAATATTTGTAGATCATTTATGAAGCTGAGTTATACATGTACAAAAACAAAGATGCACAGCCTACATGTCTTTAAAGGGGATCCTGATACTATGGGAAGAGCAACGGGAAACTGCTATGATGCCCAGAGTAAGCTATAACGCAAGATTACAACTTTTTAAATAGAAATGAATTTCACCAAAAGCACTGTAGCACAAATGTTATTACCTGAAACATTCAGTAGCAAAGTAGTGGTAAAAACCACCAGAAGTTTCACAAAAAACTAAAAACAAAAATCACTATTGTCTTTGAGTGGACAAAATCCCCTCAATGATATATTTAAGCAATAAATGATGATGTGGTGTGGTATATTGAAGATTTATCCACAGCTGACGTGGTTTAATCACGCGGGCGAAGTATATACCAAAAGGGGCGTTGTACTCAATTATTGGTCTGATCAGGGAAGAGTACACGAAGGTTATAATTTCTTTTTTTCTGGAGGAAATGTCCTTACTTATGAGATTAGCAATATAGAATTCCCTTCTTACCACTGTGGGGACATGGTGATCAAAGGCAAGGTTGTTGTCAACCTGTGTGCTAAGGTCTCTCACCACTGAGTGCATGCTTAGGGTGTTTCTATTGATTTGGTTGTCAGCAGGAACATTGCTCTTACTGAAAGGTATGATAATACATTTTTTTGCATTGAGTTTAAGGCTGTGACTTTGGCCCCAATCATTTGTTTGCGTAAGACCCTCATGTAGGATGTTGACATCGTTTGGGGATGCTATGATCTCTCCCAGTTTGCAGACAGCAGCAATCGTTGTCAGCCACAGACCTTTATTTTTTGCTTGTCCTTCAGAGAAATAGACTATAAACAGTAGAGGTCACAGGACTGATACCTGTGGAGCACTATGGGTTATGGGTCTGCTGTTGGAGGTGGATTCCCCTATTTTGAATGTATGGGTTCTATCAATGAGCCAGTTAGCGACCCACCTAACTATATAAGGGTTGATACCTAGCTGGGTGAGTTTGTCATTAATGTCTGAGTGAGGGATAGTGTCAAAAGCCTTGTCCCAGTCCAAGTAGGCTGCATGCACAGTTTTCCCTTCGTCCAGGGCTCTCATGACTGTCTTGAAGAAGTCTACCAGGTTTAACAGGCATGATCTCCCTTTGACAAATCCAAGCTGAGTAGGGTCAAGTGTTTGGAGATTAACTATATCTTTGTTGAGAAGGTCCATGATGATTCAGTCCATGGCATTTCAGATAAGGCTAGTCAAGCTTATAGATCTATAGTTCCTGGGGTCAGTGGAAGCACCACCCTACTGCAAGGGGATAATGCTGGACATTTTCCATTCAGCTGGGATGAAGCCGGTGCTTAGACTATGACTGAAAAGCGTACCCAGTGGTGTTGCTAATTCTTGTTGAAGCTCATGTAGGACACAGCCTGGGATGTTATCAGGTCCCATAGATCCTGGTTTTTTTTGGCCTTAGAGAGGGCATTTATGACCTGCTCTCTACAGACATAAGGTGGGGACATGTGGAAGAAATGTCATTGGGTATGTGTGGTGGAGACAGGGAAGTGAAGTTTTCACAAAACTAGTTGAATAACAGGTTAGCAATGTCCACTTGCTTGGCATGTGTGGAATCATTAACTACCAGTTTGGCAAAAATCTGGGTCTTACCTTTTAGGCTGCAGATGTAACTAGAGAACACCTCATTGTTGTCCTTAGTTGAGGATGCTAATTTAGATTCCTAGTTTGCTTTGGAGGACTTCGCAAGAAGACTTATTTGCTTGTTTAAGCTGAGGAGGGAGTGCTTCCAGTTTATGGCACACTCCCTCTTACTTTTGGACAACAATTTTGTCCTTTTATTGTAAAGCCTGTTAATGGCAGTTGCCCACCAAGCAGGTTTGCTGTTCCTTGAAGAGCTTGTTTTGCTCCTATCATGTATGGCCACGTCAATGCAGTTATATAAGTGTTTGTAAAAATCATTGGTGTAGGACTTGGCATAGTTGCCAGTTCCATCTGAGGAGCAGGTGCAGTGAAGCTATTTATACCATCCCTTAAAAGAATATAATCTACTTTGGAAACGTTTTTTAGTTTAGGTGCTGCTGGGGGAGTCCAGTGTAATAGTTACTTTGAATGAGACTGATTTGTGGTCAGATCTGACAAGGGAAGACCTCACAATGAAGGTGCTACAGCAGTTCCCCATATTGGTAAACACTAGATACAAGATGTTGTTGGCCCAAGTTGGGGTGTCCACCAGCAGGCCCAGGACATTGGAGATAATGAATTCGAGGAACCTTTGGGCAAGTGAGTTTGAGCATGAGTAATTTACACAGTCAATGGATGGGTAATTAAAATAACCAAGTACTATGGTATTCAGATTATCTTAATAGATTCCAGTAGATCCAAGTAGGCAGAGTGGGTGTCTTGATTCATGGAGGGGTCACATAGTTGGGAGTGGCTTGAATAGGTGTCCTACCAACAGTTAGTTGCACCTGAAGTGTCTCCATGGAATCATACTGTTTAATCAATCTGGAGGTATATTTATCTTTAATGAATATTGATACCATGCCTCGTTTAGTTTCGTTTTCATGCCATCTGTTCATGGTCTGAACTTGTGGTAGGAGGTGTAATCCGGTACTCCACTGCCTTGAACCATGTCTCCATGACTGCACAGATGTCAGCATCTTCCATGGTGAGGACTGCTTCCAGTGAGTGAAGTTTCATTCTAAGACTCCTAGCATTTAGAAGCATAACTTGAGAAAGCACAAGAGGACTATGGCTGACCAAGTTCGCAGACAACTGCAAACTAGGGGCTATAATTGACTCTCCAGCTTACACAGACATCCTCCAAAAGAGTCTCACTGAGACGGATACCTGGTGTCAAAATCATGGCCTCAAGCTAAATTCCAAAAAGAGCATAGTCATCCCCTTTGGAAAAAATAAAGTACTTCCAAATTAACTACATAGGTGGTAGTCCACTAAATACGGAAAACATAATAAGGGATCTGGGGACCCAAGTAGATAGTAATCTCTCCTTTGATAATCACATTGCTAAAGTGGTTAGAAAAATCCTTCTATGTGGCCAACCTAATCACAAAAGGGTTCGCATCCAGATCAAAAGAGATCATTGTGCCCCTCTACTCATTCCTCATCAGACCCATCATAGAGAACAACGCCCCATTTGGGATGTACCTGACAAGGCACCTGCAACAGCTGGAAAGACCACAGAAGTACCTCACCAATAGGATCACTAGCCTCAAACAGATGCCCTATGCAGCTCGACTGAAGAAGCACCAGCTGTACTTGGTTGCATACCACCTACTCAGAGGTGATCTCTGCCTGACATACAAGGCCATGTCCAACTCAGAATTGATGGACATGCTCCACCTAAAGAAAACCTTATCCCCTCAAGCCACACACTCTAGGGATCTAAACCTCACCACAACAATAAATAGGATGTGCTGGAGGAATAGATTTCTGTCCCAGAGAGTTCTCATGCTTTGGAACAAGATTCCAGTCTACATTAGGCAGAGCTCCTCGCTAACACTCTTCAAGAGAAACCTTGATGAGTGGATGGGAAACAGAAAGTTTACCCCGGGGATCAGTTCAGTGGCTCTGCTGGACAGAGGCACAGGGAACTAATCTAAGGGGGTGGAGAAAGCCAACACATTCTGGCTAGGCCTATAAATCCTTCGGGCAGATAGCCTAGTACCTACCTATGAACCTATAAACCTTGAGGTTGTTTTTTGATGAAATTTTTACACCAGGAATTTTGTCTTTGCAACATTGCCTAAAAAAAGCACTATGGGGATGCAAGAGCTTTTGCCAGTAGACAAAATCCCAGGGGTGATGGATGAAGGCCATCTCTGGCAAAGTGTTGAGCTCTATTGATCATGTCATCCCAGGCTGACAGAAACTGGATCCCCTTAGAATGACACCAAAAACTAAGCCAATTATTGAAGTCAATGATTTTCTGTTTATATTGTGGTATCATCCCAGATAAGGGTACTATGCTGCTAAAGCCTAGGGACATACTTACCTGTGACACATAATCAGAGAGCTCAATAATGTATCTCTTCAAGTAGTCCAGGGAGGTACATCTCAAGCCATTCACACCAACATGTACTATGACCAAATCCTAATGGTACTTATTGTTGACAGACTTGAGTGTCTGCATGATCTCACAAATCCTGACACAACAAAGACAGCTGACTGTGACCTTTCTCCTTGTTCAGCCTGGTGAGGGGGGCATTGGTGTGTCTCACTATAGGGTCTCCTATAACTAAGATATTTGGAATGGATGTGTAGGTCTTTGGTGTTTAGGTAGATTTTTTTGAAAGTACCTCTGCATATGTTGCTCTATGTGTATGCTATGTGTAATGAGTAGAAGTTTTGGGTGGGCTGACAACCCACTTTGTATTGCTATCTATTGCACAAGAGAGCTACTATTCCAGATTCATAATGCAGGTGCATCTCTTACAAATGGTACAGGAATTATTTAGAAGTAGGGGGTTGTCAGTGTACATGAGGCAGTTGCTACACTGCCTCAGTAGACCCATGTCAATCAGGCTGGTAGGAGAAAAGGAGGGAAACTGACAGTTCATGGTCCCAGGAATAATCTTGGTCTGGCTATAACAGTTGAAGAGGGAGTACAGCAGGGGCAGACATTAGTAAGTTTAGGCATGAACAGCTCTGGTTTAGGTAATATTTGTAAGGCTAGAGAGCAGGAATCTGTAACTGGCAATCCCTCTGCATAGTAGTGTGTGATGCGCAAACAGGCGCAAACAAGCACGAACCAGTTCAAACACAGGCTTTTTAAAGCAGAAGAACAGGAAACAGCCAAAGTTCAAATTATCCAGTCAAAACACCCTAAACAGAGCCCCGCAACAGTAACTAGCTAGATCAGTCCAAACTATACCTTGCTCCCACAAGGGCAAAAGATTAACTGTTTTATAAGCTCCAAAGGTCACAAACAGTACTAGATTCAGCAAAAACCTGAACCCATTCTATGCTAGTGTTTTTCAAGTGCAGCAAACAAGTAAAATGAAAACAGCAAGCAGATGAACAGTAATTACAGTTGTAACAGGAATTCAATTAGCAGACAATCTAAAAATGCAGTAAAATACAGTTGCAACAGATATGCAGCAAATATTGTTTCAGTTAATCAGAAAGTTCAGAAAACAGTTCAAAATAAGCACCTATCTTTTGTAGTATCTCAGCAGATATTTGGAAAACAGTAGAGCAAAGGCAGAAGGCCTAACTCTCTGCAGCTTGGAGCAAATATGATAGCAAGATATCTATCTCAACATGCAAATTATCACGATAAAAATTTCAACATTCTGAAATGTCTAACGTAAAGTACTACAGAAAGAGCACTGTTGCTGAGATTGCGGTACAGTGGAGATTATGGAATCTGCCATTTTCCCACTATAGTGTGACCTTGGAGATGGGATATATAATTATAAGGGTGTGGGGCATGCAGGGGGGCTTGCTCCCCAGCAAAAAAATAGCGTTTAGTTGGTTTTCAACATTTTGGCATATTGACATTTTCAACTCAATAATCTATATGTCAACATGTTTCATTCTGAAACATCTATATTTCAAACTAGAGCTGTATTTGTATATATATATATATATATATATATATATATATATATATATATATACATCATGTATAATCATATAGATATAGATACATAAATATAATTATATAAAGAACGAGAAATAGAAAGCACTGCTAATCTTTGACATGAGGGTGTGGATCTATGCTCCATATAACTTCTCTGTTGCTATAAAACATGGTGCATGATGCCACAGCTCCAGTCAGGACTCCCACTTTGTCTCCATTGTCATACATATCTACAATGGGTTCATATTGACAACATGTAGTATCCAGGGACTTTAGTTGTTGTAGCAACTGCAAAAAGTAACATCAAAAAGAAATATGTGCAACTCAGTCCAAAGGACTGAACAATTCTCCACTCCTTTTTTACAGCTGTGTTTTATTGAATTACAAATATGGTTTCCACATCCATCCCCCTTGTCATTCCTTCCTTTTTCTGTTCACTGCAGATCTATATTTAATCATTATGAGAAATGAATACATTAGGCTGTAGTTCATAATGTCTTTTTACCCCAGCAAGAACATATTACTTTATTACTATGAAATGCAATGCAAAATGTTAGAGCTGTAGTAGAGACCCTACCCCACTCAGACATCTCAGAACAGGCCTGATAATGCACAGCAGCACTTGCTGACACCATGTCCTGAGTTTTTGTTTTATTTTTGTTAATTCAGCAGTATTACGTTTTTTTAAATTAAAACAGCTCCAGATACAACGACTACATTTCCAGTATTGCCTCGATAAGAAGATTGTTCCTAGGGGGCTGCGTGTGTTTAACATGCCTAGCCAGGGAGCTCACTATCCAGAATTACTTGCTCAGTGGCAGCAACTCAACCTGGAGGTAAGCGGCAAATACTTACAATTGCTCATAGAGTTTTTTCAACCGGAAGAGGCTTTACTCATTGAAACTATAAAATTAAAACAGCAATTTATATTTGACAATTTTGCAGCCGCTACAGTAACTCCTTTGTTTGAGAGCCTTCTGGATGGGATAGCGGCCTTTGAGCGTAAACTTCTACATCAGAAGAAGAACAAAATTATAAGAGATACAAATGATTTTAAGCTGGGCCACGCCTTTATGTGGCCCAGGCGTGGACAAAGTATGACTGTTGACCAAGGACTAGGTCCCTCTAGGGACCGTATTGAAGCAAATATGGACAAAGTTGAACGGACTGTTAATAGAACTGTAAATAAGAATGATAAAAGGAATGAGCATCTAAGGAAGGATAATATGAGCGCTATGCAAGCTAATGGAAGTATTAATGATGGGCAGGGTGACATTGAGACAATAGAGCGTACTTTGTTAAATCCTGTAATATATACTAATACAGAGAGCCCTGTAATAGTACAAGAACATGATACAAATATACCCTCAGTTATAGAGGAAGCAAAATTGTATCCAGAAGTTATGGTTATAAAACCTCAACCCTTAACCATAGAACCAACATCACAGTTAGTGGTAAGACCCAAAATGTATAATAGTAATAAGTTTACAGAAAGTTCTGGGAGTATAGGTGAAAGTATCCCTTTTCCCCTTCCTGTTCGTACAGAGAAAGGAATGAGAAGGACATGCTCCATGAGTCGTGGCCGCCAGAAAAGGAAACACTCGGGAGAGTTTGTATCCCATCAGACCCTCAAAAAGATGTGGGGGAAGGGAATCAGTCATTAGTATTTAACATTTCTTCCTATACACTCTCTTCAGACGAAGAGAGTTTATTAAGTAAAGGACTGAATTTTATTCCTAAGTGTGGTAGTAGTCTAATAGACACTGGCATGGATCTCAAAGTCTTCTGTAGAAATGTTATGCTTAAATTATTGTATGGTAATCATGGTAATGATGTTATGAGTACACAGACTGACAATATTCAAAGATTCAGAAGTCTTAGTCATTTTGTACCACTGAATCATCTGTTAGTGGATGCCTATTTTAAGCTGACAGAAGAGGAACTTTTTAGATATTATGATACTATGAAGACTTATAAGAGGAATAATAGACATGATAATTTGAGTTATAGGAATAGAATATGTCTGAAAGATCTACAATCAAATGATTCCATTACAATTAGACCAGCCGATAAGGGAGGTCGAATAGTTGTCATGGACACATTGAAATATATTAGGTCCATGGAGAATTTATTGCGTGACAAGTTCTATAAAACTATTACGAGAGAAGAAACACATGACATTATACAACATATCACCAATACTCTATTAGACATATATAAAGGAGATATTATAACTAAGGAACTTATGGAATATTTGGTAGTTAAGAATCCCCTCATACCCACAATACATGGTCTTCCTAACATTCATAAAAATATCATTGATCCACCTATGAGACCAATAGTGGCAGGAGGGGGTTGGGTCACCGAACATCTATCAGTATATGTTGAAAAACACTTGAGACCCATTTTAAATGAAAATAAATATGTGCTTAAAGACTCCAAACAGTTCCTTATGGAACTCTATGAGTGTTTGAAAGGAATTAACAATGTACCAGAGCTTATTTTAGTCACAATGGATATACAATCATTATTTACCATCATTCCAAATCAGATAGGTGTACAGTATATATTAGATTGTTTGAAGAAGCATAGTGAGTACTCTCTAGCACAAATAGAACTAATTACCTATTTTTTAGAACTCATTTTGGAAAACAACCTGTTTATATTTAATGATATAATATTTATTCAGCAGGACGGGGTGGCTATGGGGATCCCGTGTGCCAACAGTTATGCTAACATGTTTCTGGCACACTGGGAGGAGAACATCCTATTCCGATTAGAAGAATTTATTGACCATGTGGCCTTTTATTGACGTTTTGTCGATGATTTTTTCATTTTATGGTGTGGCAGCAGGCAGCAATTAGATATCTTGTAACGTAAGATGAATAATTTAACTGAATACCTAAAATTCACTATGGAGAGTTCCAGTTCAAAAATAGATATTTAGATCTATATATAGAGAAGTTATCAGATGGGTTAATTACTACAGGGGTATATCGTAAGCCATGCTATCGCAATGCCCTATTGATGATATCCAGCATGCACCCCACATATGTTTTTAAGAACATTATTAAGGGTCAGGGTATGAGGGCATCAAGATTAAACACCTCAGAAGTTGGATTCTTAGAGGAATTGAATAACTTGAAAAAAAAATTTTTAGACAGAGGTTATAGGGAACATGAAATAAGTGAGTATCTGCGTGATGTTCCCATATTACGCCATGATACAGCAGCACCTTATTTTGGTCCTGCTGTGCCTGGTAGACAAATGAAAAAGTACAGTTTTGTACCTACCATAAATGTAGCTGTCCGATAGGTATGCAACTGCAGTCCTGACATATGGGTTGTCCTGCCTCAGGCAGCCCTTCGGTCGGCCGGATTCCAAAGTCTGGGTCCGGCGTCGGCTGATGTCACCCTTTCCCCAATGTCAAAGCGCCTGGGGTATAAAAGCGTCAGCCAACGCCATCTTCTTCAGTGTTTCTTGCCCCAGATGCCAGGTGCCCTCTAAGGAAGGCTAAATTTTGAAAATAGAGAAAAAATTCCAGACAAGTACAACAACATAAAAACAAATACACCATAAAAGATTACCCCAGGTAGCTAAAATGAGGGGTAGAAACCCAAAAGAATACCACAGAGGGGTAGGTGGGAGGGAAAACCTGACTGCAGTTGCATACCTATCGGACATCTACATTTATGGTAGGTACAAAACTGTACTATGTCCTTCAAGGATGCAACTGCAGTCCTGACATATGGGTTGAATACCATAGCCAACCTGGGGGTGGTAGGCACTAAGACAAAGATGGTGTAGCTAAAATGCCCTGCAGGACTGCAGAAGCAAACCCTGCTCTGGATCTGGAATATAAAGGCAGGTTGTAATGTTTGGAAAATGTATGCACGAAGCTCCATGTAGCAGCTTCTAAAATGTCCTTTGTTGCCACTCCTCTTAAAAAGGCTGTGGAGGTGGCTGTAGCTCTGGTGGAATGTGGCCTGATGTCAGCTGGCACAGTTTTTCCATGAAAAGAGTAGTAGAATCGAATGCAATTTCCAATCCATTTAGAAATTGTCTGTTTGGAAATTGCTTTTCCCTGCAATCCAGCGCAAGCTACAAAAAGCTGGTCAGATTTTCTGAAAGACTTTGTTCTGTCCAAGTAGCAGTGCAACTGTCTGTGTATGTACAAGGTGTGCAGAAGTCTCTCTCCTTTATTTTGAGGATTGGGAAAGAAGGTAGGCAGGTGAATAGCTTGATTCAGGGACACCCTGGATACCACCTTTGGCATGAATGATGGATTGGTTCTCAAAGAAACTCTGTCCTGATGAAAAATGAGAAATGGTTGTATTGCCATAAGGGCCTGTAGCTCAGAGACTCTTCTTGCTGAGGTTACTGCCAGAAGGAAAGCTGTCTTCCAAGACAGAAATTTCAACTCTGAAGATGCTGCTTGTTCAAAGGGAGGAAGAGTTAATTTTTCCAGCATGAAGTTGAGGTCCCATGCAGGCACTGGTGGTTTCCTTGGAGGGTTGATGTTCTTTATACCTCTTAGAAACTGTCTTAGCAATGGGTGAGAAAATACAGGCGGATCTGTGTTATATTTGGCAGATATTGCTGAAGCATGTATTTTTATGGAAGAATATGAAAGGCCATTGTGGAGCATTTCAATCAAATATTCTAGGATCTGTGGAATGCTCATCACTGATGGGTCTTGACCCTTTTTGCTGTTCCAGATAAAAAATCTCTTCCATTTTGCTGAGTATGTTTTTCTAGTGGAAGGTCTGCGCGCCTCCAGGATGATATCTTTTACCCTTTTGGAAAGTGTATCCTGAGGAATAGTCATGGAATCTTCCAAGCTGTCAGCTTCAATGTCTTAAAGCTGGGGTGTAGTGTCCTGTAATTGTGCTGTGTCAGAAGAAGTGGCCATTGAGGAAGGAGCCACGGATTGGTGTGTGTCAAGCTCCGTAGCATTGGGTACCAGTGTTGTCTTGGCCAGTCTGGAGCTATCAGTATGACTTTCGGCTGCTCTGTCTTGATCTTTAGTAACACCTTGGTCATCAAAGGAAGAGGTGGGAAGGCATATAGTGTTAGAGAGTTCCAACTGAAGGAGAGGGCGTCCACCTTCCATGCTTGAGGATGGTATGTCCTTGTGCAAAACTTTTTCAGATGGTGATTGAGGTGGGAGGCAAAAAGATCTATGTCCGGCCTTCCCCATGCTTGAGTTATTTGTAAGAAAATGTCTGGATGCAACATCCATTCGTGTGGATCCATGATGTTTCTGCTTAGGCTGTCCGCCAGAACATTGTCCTTCCCTGGTACAAACTGGGATTGTTGCGCTATTTTCAATTGTAGGGAAATATCCCAGAGATTCATTGCCAGTCTGCAAAGAGGGTAGGAATGGGTACCTCCTTGCTTGTTTATGTACCACATAACTGTGGTATTGTCTGTCTTTATTAGTAGATGGCCCTGATGCATGAACTTTTCGAAGGCCTTGATTGCATGTATCACTGCCAGCATTTCTTTTTGGTTTTTGTGCGGGTGCTTTTCTTTTTGTGTCCATTGTCCTTGAATGCATCTGCCCTCCATGTGCACCCCCCCCATCCATGGTCTGAGGCGTCTGTTGTTATGGTTTGACTTTTATGAGGCTTGCTGAAAGGCAGACCTTTGTTTATCTGGCTTGCTTGGGTCCACCACAGAAATTCCTTTTGAAGGCATGGAATGAGTGGGATCAATGCTTCCAGGCTGTGGCTGTGTTGAGACCATAGACTTTTTAGATACCATTGTAGTTTCCTCATATGCAGCCTTGCGTGTGGAATCAGAAGAATGCAAGATGCCATGAAACCCAGGGCCTGCAGGATTTTCCTTGCAGTCATCTGGGTGTGTGTTGCTAATTTTCTGAAGAATTCTGGTAATTGTTTTTGTTTTTCTTTTGTCAGAAATGCCATCTGGGTGTTTGTGTCCAGTGTGGCACCCAAGAAAGGTATTTGTTGGGATGGTACAAGACTTGATTTCTGAATATTGACTGTGTATCCCAAGGCCTGCAGTAGGTGAATGACATAGTCCAAGTTTTTTAACAAGGCTTGTTGGCTGTCCGCTTGTAAAAGGCAGTCGTCCAGGTAAGGGTATATTTGTATCCCCTGAAGTCTGCAATGTGCAATTACTGATGCCAGCCATTTCGTGAACACTCTGGGAGTAGTAGATAAGCCAAAGGGCAATGCTGAGAATTGATAATGCTCTGAGCCTGCAAGAAATCTGAGGTATCTTCTGCAACTTTGTCTGATTGGGACATGCAGGTATGCCTCCTTGAGGTCCAGAGTTACCAGCCAAGACCCCTTGCCCAGCATGGGAAGGAGTTGCTGTAAAGTCAGCATTTTGAATTTTGGCACAATAAGGTAAGTATTCAGTGCGGACAAGTCCAGAATGGGTCTCCATTGGTTTTCTTTTCTTGGAACAAGGAACAGTCTTGAATAAAATCCTTGGCCTTGTTCTGCAGAAGGAACCTTTTCTATTGCTCTTATTTGAAGTAGGTTTGTTATTTGTTTGAGTGCCTCTGCCCTTTGATTTGGTGGCAGGTTTGGCCTGCCATGTCTTGTTGGTAGTGTATGAAAATGGAATCTGTATCCTTTGTCTATTATGTCCAGTATCCATTTGTCCTTTGTAATATTGTGCCAATTTTGTGAGAATAAAGATAATTTTCCGCCCAAAGGTGCTTCTAATTGAGCCCTGGATGGCGGAGTCAAAGTCAAGTCATTGAGATTGTCCCTGCGGAGCAGTGGAAGGTCCTGCCCCACCTCTCTGGTTCCGAGGCTGCCATTGACGTCCTCTGTAGGAGCCTCGAGTTTGCCCTCTACCTCTGCCACGTCTGTTTTTGCCTCTTTGAAATTTGTCTGTGTCTGAAAAGGACCAATGCTTAGAAGGCCAATTCCTGCTGAATCTTGGAGGCTGTACCTGGAGGAAATCTTTGACTGTTTGCACTGATTTTGCCTTTTCCTCTATTTTCTTTAAAACCTCTTGTGCAGTAGCACCAAATAGCTTATGTTTCTCTAGTGGTGCGTCCAAAAGCTTAATTTTCACATGGTCTGGCAATGTTTGTTCCTTTAACCAAGCATGTCTGCGTATGACCGCACCTGTCATTGCTGCTCTACATGAAGCTTCCAATGCATCATATCCACACTGAAAGAAATGGTTGCTAACCTGCTGAGTATTATAAACCAATTCCTGTAACCCCTTTCTATCTAATGGTTCACGGGAAGCCAATTTCTTTTGCAAGTCATCCAACATGTATTCCTGATACTGAATCATATGAAATTGACAATTTAATGCTCGCACAGAAAGGGTGGAAGATGTATATACTTTCTTGCTCCACCTTTCTAAAGGCCTAGAATCTCTTTCCGAAGGAAGTGGATTCTTAGCAGTAGTGGAGGAAACCCCCTTAGGCCCCTGAGAAATAGTTTCAGGATCAGCAGTATGGCCCTTGTACAGAAATTGATGTGTGTCTGGGACCCTGTAGTACCTGTCTGGCTTGACAGGAGCAGGGGGGAGGGAGTCAGGGGAAACACTAGATTCTAAGTACACATCATCTAAAACATTTAAAACTGGAGGAATAGCTAAGGGTCTATGCTGAGGTAGCTTTAAAAATTCCCTTAACCTTTTCCTAGAATCTGAGTATTCTTGGCCTTGCCATTTGAAGTGTTCCCTCATGGAATGAAGTGTTTCCCCAAAGGAAAACTCCTCAGGAGGAGAAGCAGAGGGAATGGATTCCTCCGCATCAGAATCCTCGTAGGCCGGGAAGGCCTCCTCCTGGTAGTGTGAATGTGCAGAATCACCTGAGGCCTCATCGGAGGACTGGGGATCTACCTGCTCAACCCTAGGCCTCTTGACAGAAGGCGGCTGAGAGCCTCTATCTGGATGTGGCTTAGAACCCCTAATTAAAGAAATAAGGTCCTCAGCTAAACTTAAAATTTGAGAACCAGAAGTGGATCCCAGAGAAACAGATCTTGGAGGGAGAGACTTAGCCTGTTTGGCAGCCTTAGCACATGTGTAGGCCTTAATGGACATAGACACTGGAGGCCTGGCAGCCCCGCGTGCTGGAGTAGTCTTATCCACTGAAATAGTGTTAGAAATATCCTGGGCTACGGTCTCAGAGGGGAGAACAGAAACCGGCACCGAGCTGGCCTCCGGTACCGAAGTAACAGGTGGGGCGGTGTCGTCGGTCTGTAGCGGTTGTGAAACCGGCTCAGAAGAGACCGAGACACTCGCGGTAGGCCTAAGCGTGGTGTCAGCCGAGACCGCGGACCACGGGTGTCGGTCCTTATCCTTCCGTTTTTTAGGTAAATGTGCTGTCGGAAGCTCCAATGGCATGATATAACAGAAATCTTCCCCAAAATAATCCTGTGCAAACTCTGTCCAACGCCTAAGAGTGTGTTTATTGAAAGAAGCACAAGCTGTACAGGCCGAGACGTTGTGTTCTGGGCCTAGGCAGGGTAAGCAGTAAGAGTGGAAATCCTTATGAGGTATTTGTTTCCCACAAGTTAAACAATTATTAACTTTTACAGTTTTATCTGACATCGGCTGAGGCAAGAAAAGGTCCCCAACGGGGTACTAGCTTTTTTGAAGACTTCAGTAGCTGAAAACACAGGAGCTGGTCGACCGGCACTTGCGAACTGCTTCTGCTTCGGGCGCCGCACGGCAAGAAAGACTGAAGAAGACGGCGTCGGCTGACGCTTTTATACCCCAGGAGCTTTGACGTTGGGGAAAGGGCGACATCAGCCGACGCCGGACCCAGACTTTGGAATCCGGCCGACCGAAGGGCTACCTGAGGCAGGACAACCCATATGTCAGGACTGCAGTTGCATCCTTAAAGGACATCCCCTGTTGTATATCCTCTAGTTAAAGTTCCATCATTTTATACTTCTGACAGCAGAGAAATTAGGGACATTATTTGTAAGAACTGGTCAATCCTATAAGTAGATGAGGACATCAAAAGGATTGTTGGTGAACAACCACATTTCCTATATAGGAATAAGAAGAATCTTAAGAGAATGCTTTGCTATCCACATAACAATAAGGATGGTTTGGATGATGGATGTACTAGGCCATGTGGACAGTGTAATTTTTGTATGTATATAGATACGAATAGGCATTTTTCTCATCCTGACTTACAGAGAGAATTTACAATATCAGCAACAGCTACTTGTATGACCTCTAATTTAGTGTATTTGGCTGTCTGTCAGAGCTGTAGTTCCTTTTATGTTGGCAAAACGAACAGGCCTTTTAGAGATAGGATACGTGAACATGTCTATCATATTAGAAGAAATTCAGCACATAATGATTTAGCCAAACATGTTAAGCATTATGATGATACCCATTGGTTTACATTCAGAACCTTAGAAGTTATATCTCCGAGTATTCGTGAGGGAGACACTAGGAATCATACCGAGTATAGGGAGAATAACTGGATTATTATCCTAAGAGCTGATAGAGGCAAGGGGATTAATGAAATGGCCTCCATAAAACCATTATTGAGAAAACATCGGAATATTAGGCAGTAAAGAACAGAAGATATTTAAGTAGTTTATTCTTCCAATATATGAACATATTATTAGTCATCTCAAGTAAGTTATATTTACTATACTAAATAGTTTTTTATATTTATAATACTGATTTTTTTATATTCTTACATATTATATATATACAGTTTTATATATTTAGAAAGTATAAGTTGTTTTATGAATATGCATATATACATTTTTTTAGGGCCAGCTACAGATATGTGGACTGAGTTTTAATATGTACCTCATAGCTAAGTATATAGAGTGTACCTTTAAATGGTTTATTGAGTTAGCTATCTGATTGGTTTGAACATTTTGAACTAGCATATAAACAGCTGATTTTTAATGTGGATGTTATATTGATCTGAAGAAGCTTTGTAAGCGAAAGCGCTTATCACCTGTGAATAAATACGTATTTTTAACTTGAGGAGACTACCTGTTTCACTCCGTTTCTATTACTGTTAGTATTACATGTTAGTCTTAGAAGATTTTTAAATATTGCATCTTGCAGAAAATGCCATTCCCATCTACCACACTCCCCTTGTACATCTCTGACTGCTATTATATGACAAAATATGAACTGTACAACAATAAAACACCATTAATATATTGAACTGTTTAAAATTAGTCATGGTTGCATCTGACATTCTTTAGAGAATCTAACTCCATATATCACCAAATGATTTACTAAAGTGGTCCATTAGATTGAGAGAAAACCCATCAAGTAGGCCAGCTCACTGAAACTGTTTGCCTTCTCTACAGTAGTACAGCTTCATGAGTTATTATATTTAAGGAATAGGGTGTGGAGGGTGAAACCCTCCCACATGATGGGAATGAAAACAGCCCTTGCCAAAAAGAAAACAGAGATGAACACTTTGTAAGGAGTAATCTTTTAACAAGTAGTCCAACTCTGCAAAACTATTCCCAGCACATTGGACCTAACCCTCTTTATTTTTATTATGTTTATTTACTTTGGGCAGCATCCATCTTAATAGCCATGTGGTCCAAAGTGATACTCATAAAGACTAGAATAAAAATTGACCAGAGCACTAGGAAAATTTCCTTACTTCCTCGGTGCATGACACAAGAATGTATATAGATAAGTACATTTTGCACCGGAGTCTGAATGATGGGAGAAGAAGGCCTCACACTGATCATCTACAGATATACATGAATGCTGTACTTAACAGGGGTGACAAGAGTGTGTAGGCAAGCACTGTGCAGCTATCTGGTTGAAAACATGATCAGAGAATGGCACATGTGAATTCTAAAGCTGCTGCAAAGGACAGGAAGAAATACCTTGAGACAGAACATCTGACAGAATCTTTCCATTTTAAACAACACAAAGCAATATATATATATATATATATATATATATATATATATATATATATATATATATATATATATACCCTGAGACAGAACATCTGACAGAATGTTCCTATTTTAAACAACACAAAGCAATATATCTTCACTACACTGGAAGAACGGCTACTTTAACTGGTAGATGCATTTTGCATAAAAATCTTTTGTTTGACAGTACTGGGTTTTACACCAAGTGATATTAGGGCCTTTTTGCATGCTTCTAATGAGCTGATATTTGAGGAAAGCTTTGAGGCATTTGCCCTGCTTAAAGTACTTTTGGCTTATTAAGTTTATATATCCCACCTTTGAAGCTGCACAAAGTCATAGAAGAGTAAAAATGTGCAAAAACATGAAACTCATCCTTTCCCTCTCATTTTAGACAACAACCTCATAACAAAGCAACGCACTTGTGACAACGCAAGTTCCAAGACAGAAAGACATCATCACAATAATATTTTGTATTTGGGATATTTCAACAACTGACAACAGAGCACATGATCAGTGACAGTGTTCTTTAAAATCTTTTGATGTAGCCAAATGAACCCAGTGTTAAAGGATAGTAAATACGTGAATGTTACAGATGCTAGGACAGGGATGGTTAATCTAATACTGTTTCTGTTTTCTGTGGTGGAAGTTTTGGTCAGTTAACCCTGTGGTAGTTATAGATCCACATGGCAGCCTTTAAAATATTTGTAATCCTATTGCTGGGGATAGACGAGATCCACAGCAAAGCCTTTTTGGCTGAACAGGATACATCCCTATTTTGATTATTTGACTTAATATTGTCAAGGATGCCCATGAGACTAGAACGAATGTATCTTGATTAGCTGTATAGGTTACTCTCTAGCAATCCATGGACCAGCTTGTCAGAGGAGATAATACTATCAAATCCAGGTTGCTGGAAATCAGTAGGCCTTATTGTTTGGCAGATTTTTTATGATTGCTTCTCATGGCTGTTTGTTAAAGGCAGAGTGTTAAAAGCAATGGCTACACAGACTTTGCATTTCTTCTCAGTGTAACAGACAGGGTAGGACTATGTAGTATGTTCTTCTACATTTCCCTGGTTTCTCTGAGGTAATAACCTGATATACAAGGGCAGCTGGTAGTATTTCTTATGCCTACTGTTTCAGCCCTGAAGTATAGGATGCACGATGGTGTACAATTGTTCAGTTCACTGGTTTTACTGGCAATTTTGATAAAATCTATTTGCTTGTTAACTGGGTAAGTGGGCTTGTCTTAGTACACTTTTCAGCCATGGCCTACCTATATACGTACAATACACAATACATGACTTATAATTTCTAATATTCTGAAGGGAATGAAGTGCTGATCTGACACAAGGCCTATAAGTGGGGGATATCATGGGATGTTTTAGTTCTCTACCTGCTATATTCAGCATTAAGGGAGAGGTTCAGAGTGACTCAAAGTGATACCACAGATCTGAGTCAGGAAAAGGTATGTTCTGCAATATAAAAAAGTCCACAGTGATCAGTCAGGTTTGTTAGCATACAGCACCAGCTAACTGAGCACTTTCATTCCTTCATTTCACAAACCCCTTACAATTTACTTAATGTTGCACCAATAAAAATGCAATACAGAATTACAAAGTATCTCATTACATGTTAACATTTTTAAGAAGATAGAAGAAAGAAGATGAAAGAGATTGAATATTTACAGCAGTGAGACCATTTTATGTGGTTAATGGTTTACACTAGCAGCAATAGTTTTTAGAAATGATCCATTTTACAAAACATTAAGGAGAATGGAGTCTGAACAGCATGAGGCTAGCATAATGTTTCATAACACCAGGCCATGATCTGTGAATGCTTTAACCCTAAAGACTGGGGAATGACTTGGTATATTTAGTGGTACCTAGGAAGAATGAATGACATTCATAGTGTTTGCCATTTGGACTGACTTTGGGCAAGTGTTCCCGGGGACCCATATGCCTGCAAGAAATTTCTTCATATATTTTACCATTACTAAAAGTCAAAAATAAAATTATTATCAGTCTCTAGATTTACAGTAAGCCTATATAATGAAAAGCTTTGCAGAAACTCACCAAATTTACAAACGTAACCTGATTCCACCTCCACTCACCCAGCTCTCTACTGACATTCCTAGTTCCCAGTAACTAATTAAAAGCTATAATCACTAAAGTACTGCTTCCAAAATGTTACATTTTATGTATACTCTAACTCATTAATGATCTGAACAACTGTGTAAGAGTGAAATCTAGCCTCTGTAATGACAATGCTACAGTACACAGAACTGCCCATAATTTGCGATCATTAATATCACACTCCTCATTGAATTTCTGTAGCTCTGTGCCTGACATCCTCTCAGCCAGTTGCTGATCTTGAAAGCAGTCAAAAACAAATGATTTAGCTTCTTCCGGCACAACTCCTGTTCCGCTTCCAGGCTATTACTATTCACACTGGTACTTGTACAAACTACCTTGGATGGACATCTAACAGTCATACTGACCAGCACTAAGAAGCACACTGAAAACTGTCTTCTTGCACTGGCTATGTCATCTGTTTTCTCTAGATTCACAACAGAAGATCATGAGTTCTCAACATATTTTTTATTGTGTTCTACAATGCCTGTTTGCAACTCCAAAATAACGGTGTATTTTCCACGTTAAACAAAGTTAAGAGCTAGAGAAGGCTATGGAATTGAAATAGCAAAACCCATTAAATACTGAACGCAGAAGTGCAAGAATTGATACGTACTGCTTTGTTTTGATAGTACAGTCATCCCTGGAATCTCTTCTGATAATTAAGCAGGGTATGAAGGTGGGAAAGCAAGGCTTTATCTATTTCCAGATTCACTTTTTAACGTTCAAGCTTTCATACATCCTCCTTTATTTTTTCAGCATTCTCGAAAAAGACTAAAAATGACTATTACTGCATTTTTCAGTATTCTCATAAATAATCAAAATGACTGTAACACTGCCTTCCAGCCACTGAAATGGTTTCATTTAAGAGTGAACTCCAGTAGTCCATTCTTCATCCTGAGAAGTACATTCCCTTTCTTTCTTTCTCAACATCCTTCCTACCAAGCCTGACTGTATTCGTATTTGTGTTGCCTAGTTAGTTGTATTCTCTTCAAAACTGTATAACACAAGTTAGTCATTTGGAAAATGGGCTTCCATTCCTCAAAGCAATCTACAGAATGCCGTCAATGGCCATATGGTAATATCCTCTATCCACTAAGATCACCTCCAAATTTATCTTAAAATTAACTATCACTACAAAAATTCCATTTCTACCCCTGAACCTCAGTGTTTTTCCTCATACCCTCCGGCTACTCTGTGCCCTCTGCAAGGCACAGCATATTATGTACCCCATTTGCAAGCATCACAATAAATTGCTGTATAGCTGTGGCTGCTTTTCGTAGCCTTAATGTATGCACAGCTTTATCTTGGATCATTTTCGGCCATGAACTAGGCCACAAAAGTATGCAATCAGTATTTTGTAATTAACAGTGTTCTGATGCATCACCAATCCATTCATACAGGGGAGACGAGAATGAGTACAGGGAGAGAAAAAGTTTTATAGAGAATTGGGAAACAAGTTAAAAGGAACTGAAACACTGCAAAAAAAAGAAGAAATAGATACATTTTGGAGAAGTATCTATGAAGATCCTGTGGAACATAACAAAGATGCTACATGGATAAAAGAAGTGAAAGAAATAATAAGAAGTTTAAAGGTACAGGATATGAAATGGGATGAAGTAAAAGCCAGAGAGAATGAAACAAAGTTAAGAAAAGCCTCTAATTGGAACACCCCAGGCCCAGATGCAGTACCTAACTTCTGGTTAAAAGTATTAACATCTTTGCACAAAGACTTAGCCATGAGTAAGGACTACTTATATGTGTACCCTGAACAGACACCAACCTGACTAACAACTGGAAAAACAATGCTCCTACTTAAGAGTGAACCTGCAAGCTACCCTAAAAAGTATAGACCAATAACTTGCATTCCAACGACGTATAAACTATGCACAGGAATTGATGCTGACAGAGTTTATAGTCATTTAGAAGAAAACTCAATTATGGCAGTAGAACAAAAGGGCAATAGAAGAAAGTCATATGGAACAAAGGATCATTTGTTGTTAAATAAAGTCATAGTGGAGAACTGTAAAAAGGGGAAGAATCTAAGTATGGCATGGATTGACTACAAAAAAGCATTTGATAGTATCCCACATTCATGGATAAAAGAGCGCTTAAAAATGAATAAGATACACCCTACACTGATTGATTACATTACAGTAACCATGAAATAGTGGCAGACCACTTTGCAATTAATCCATGATAAAGGACAGATTATTATCACAGGGATAAAAATTCAAAGGAGGATATTCCAGGGTGATTTTCTGTCACTGTTGCTATTCTGCCTTGCCCTTAACCCATTAAGCTGTCTACTTAACAGCTTAGGCCATGGCTATAATTTGGCTCCTAGAAAACAACAAAGGTCTAAAGACTACTCATCTTTTCTTTGTCGATGATTTAAAACTGTATAGCTCATCAGATGAGGAACTGAAAGCACAGCTGCAGGTTGTCAAAACTTTTTCAGATGATGTAAGAATGTCATTTGGTCTTGATAAATGTGCAAAAGCAACATTTAAAGCAGGAAAACTGCAGCAACAGGAAAACATCAGTTTTTGACAAGAATGTGATATAACAGAACTTGAGCAAGAGGGAGTGTATAAATATATGGGAATTGATGAAAGATCAGCAATAAAACATGAACAAATACAAATAAAACTTAGTAAGGTATACTTTAAAATACTTAAATTTATCCTGAGAACAGTGTTGACTTCAGGGAACAAAATCCAAGCTATAAACTAATTTGTTCTTCCTGTCCTAACTTACAGTTTTGGAGTGAATGACTGGCCCCAAAATGTGTTGGCTAGATTAGAAATAAAACAAGAAGGATGTTTCATGCTCATCAAATGATTTATAAAAATCAGTGTATACCAAGAATATATATTCCCTGTTCCGAAGAAGGGATGGGCCTTCTTGAAATTGATTACACATATAAATCTGCAATCGTGGGACTCCACACATATCTGCTGACCGCGCAAGACCCAAACGAAGTGAATGTTTTGAAACATAAGTAGAATAAATCTAAGATGACTTCTCTGCTGAATCTAGCAGTAGCATATTGGTGTCAAGCAGGAATGGAAATCAAACCAGAAGTAGATAAAAACCAAGCAGCAACTAAATGTGCCAAAAAACAAGAGAAAGAATATAAGGTGAAGGATCAGATGAGAAGGGAAGAAATGTGTAAAATGCATAACTATAGTTGCAAGTATAGGAAACTCTTGGTACAACCTCATGTTGATCAGGATCGAATGCAGGAATGGTTAAGGAGAGATGAATTTAAACCAAAAGACAAAAGCTGGTGGCCGAAGATAGTGGACTATGTACACAGTGGTTTACAAAGTCCAGTGAACATGTGGGAAAAACAGAATTGGAAACAGTTGGACATCTTGTTGCTGGGTGTGATACACTAACGGCAGAAGAACTGTATACTGAAAGGCATAATAATGTGGCAAGACTGTTGCACTGGGAATTGTGCAAACATTACAATATTGAAGTATCTGAAAAGCACTGGAAACATAAGCCACAAAGCATTATAGAAAATGATGAAGTTTATATCACATGGGATCACCCATTACCAACAGTTCAAAAAATACATGCAAGAAAACCAGATACAATAGTCCATGAAAAGAAGACAAAAATAGCATTAATCATTGAAATTGTTATACCCAGTGACTACAGCACCCTATGTACAGAGGGACCCAAAGTCATAAAGTACCAGGCTTTGCAGGCAGAAATGAGGGCAATGTGGAAGAAAGATACCCAGACAGTTCCAAAAGTAGTAGAAGCAACAGGTCTTATAAAAAAGAATTTACAGTCATACCTAGATATGTTACTGATACATGTAACTCCATACGAACTGCAGTTCTTTTGTACTGCTGCTAATGAGCCAAAGCAAAGATAAGTTTGTGTTTAAGAAACAATAAGAACTGACCAAGGACTGCTCTGAAACTATACATCTAATGAAGTCTAGTGGATGAAAACGCATTGAATTTTTTTGGGCATTTATGTAATAAACCGACAGTCGTTGTTTAACGTTTCCTTTGTGGATTACTCTTACATCTCCTACTGGTACCTTTCATTGACTGTTTTTTTATATTTATGTTATATGCATGGTCAACTTGCATTACAAAATTCCAGAAAATGGGATATTTCAGTACTCCATACTTTACTGTCTAAAATCAGAGACACATACATACACATGCCTTAATTCAGCACAGTGAATATTACTGTCAAGTGAGATCACTACAAGCAGAACAAGAGCAAACAAACAGCAGACAGCCAATACCTTGACTAAAAATGGTTCCTATGCCTATAGTATAGTATGCATAAAATATTCCCCAGCCACCTTACACTGTGTGCAATGATGGAATTTTGTCTGTCATGTAATGATTCAACATTCAGGAACTCACACATATGGGGCAGTGACCAAGATGAAAAGGTGACCATGGGAGTGATGGGATGAGAATAAGGGGTCAAGCAGTGCTCCAAGGAGGATTACACCCAAGCAGGGAAGAAAATAATAAGACCCCACTATGACCACAACATCACCTGTGGACATCTGAACAGCTGGCTCCCCATCAGTATGGTGATGAAAGAGCAAAAGCAGATTGTCACTTACTCCCAAGACACTTGGTGTTGCTGAGGGTCGATTTTCGGCTGACGAAAAGAATTAGCATCGAACAGCTAAATATTGAGCATAAAAACATATAAAACATAGGTTACCAAACATATTTTTTTCCAAAAAAAAAAAAAACACTGAATGACCATAGCTGGCCAACACTGCAAACGTAATCAGCCAAAGGCTGGCTTCATCCTCAACCCCCCCCCCCCATTGTGGAGGGCTGCATGCCCCACTCCCCCCCTTAACTATATATACCAACTCCAAGATCGCATTACAGTGGGGAAAAGTGCAAATTTAAAAATTAAAAAAAGTCTTCCCTCACTTACCTTATGCATTGCGGTACAGTACAGAGTCAGTTATCTAAACTAATTGGGACCTAGGGTAGTTTGGATAATCAGACCATTTGGAAAATCAAACATATAATTGAACCGTATTAAAAAATTCTAAAATCTTGTTTTTTTTGCACACAGGAATACACTTTTCAACTATTCAGTGATTCCAGTGGACAGTAAAGAATATTTTTCACAGACGAGCTGGCTACAAACTCAGAAAACATGATCAAGCAAATATATATAATGTTTACATATTCAGACTTCATAATCTTTCCTACCCAAAAACATTAGAAGGCTGGTTCGGACAACTGATTTTTCGGATAACTGACATTCGGATAATTGACTTCAACTATGGTCATTCTATGTTTTTTTTTTTCAGAAAAAGCTGTGTTCGGTAAATTATGTTTTAGACGTTTTACATTCAAAATTTAGTTGTTCAATGCCATTTCTTTTCTGTAGCCGAACATAGACCATTTGCTGATGTATCAGGAATGCATAACCATTATCAGTGGAAAATGAGAAGGACACAATAGTTCTAGAAAAATAATCATGTACTGACCAACACAACTAATTACCCAATTAATTACTTAGTGCAACTGTACATCCACTTTTATATGTCACAGTGGTAGTAGATAGATAGACATCTATATGCTAACAAGAAAATACAGTTAATAAATTCTTCAAGAATGCATGCATAAAAAAAACAGTGATTTAAACCAGCAACTACATGTGAAATAAAAAATCCATTAAACATTTTTAGACACTGAAACACTGCTGGGTAAAGGATAACAGGTATACAATCAAACGGCTTTGAAATATGTACTAAATAAAATAAGAGATTCAAAGTACAAAAGGGTCTTTTTAACATAACAGAGAAGCAAAGAAAGATTTAAATGTTATTAGTCTGCAAACTGCATGTGACAGTCAGGGCTGCTCAGAACATCTGGAATTCATGCTGAGTTGCACCATCCCGACTACCAATCAAATACGTTGCTTTCATATGTGTTACTACTTGAGTCTTCCAAAGTTCAAAGAACTAATTTTAAGACGCCCCAGAGAAGTCGTAAGCAAAACGTACATGCTGTAATGTCTTAGTAAATAAAACATCAGCTTTGGTTTACTTTTACAATTTAATCTGTTTTATTACTCTAAAATAATTAAAAGAAAACAGTGTGAAGTACACATTTTCCCACTAAGTACAATAAATCATTAAACAAGCTGATAAAAATCAGTCTAGTTTAGATGTTTATAAGTAGTAAACATGTTAACTGCATTATGCTGCAAGCATTTAAATGTAATTCAATGAAATGCTGGTTCATACAATATCCCTGTACTAAGATGTATGTACTAGTGTACACGTGTCCAGAGCACAATTAACGTAAGTAAGCCAGATGTAATAAGGCTTAGTGTTAGACTTAATGACTTACTTAGTACCATTGTGGACATCAAAGTTCATGTAATCAGGACCAGAAAAAAGGCTGCAGCAGTGTGGAAGGACAGGGAGTGTAACATGGGACTCTGCTGAAATTCCCCAATACATAACTGCAAACCTCAGAATAGTGGATCTCAAAGTACAAATGGGGCTACTTAAGTGATTGCAAATACGACTTGCAGGGTCCAACTGACATCTCCACTTGCTTCTGTGCTGGCCTTCTGCCACATCCTTGCTACAGCACTGGTCATAAATAATTTTAATCCTTCCTAACAAATTCAAATAACTAACTAACTGACTAACTAAATAAATAAAATAAAATAATTTCACATCCCTGACTTTGATCTTGGCAGGCGTGACACTCAAGAACTCCTTTCACTAACTGTTACACAAAGGGAAATCACCAACAGCTAGGTTGCTATATTGTCATATGGAATTGTAGAAGTGTCTCTCTTACAGACTTTCAAGTCTGACTTGGTTCAAATTTAAACCAGGTATTTGTTATTATACTCCCTTTCCAGTCTGTTATAAAGACTGGGTACATGGGAATTCATGTGGTCACTGACAGGTCTTTGCAATCTGCTACTTATATGATGTTTTGTTTTTGTTGAACATGTAGATTCTTGAAGTACAGTAAAGCTTTTGCAGGTATAATTTTTTCAGAACCTCTGCACATGAGATCTACTATGTCTGATTGAAATGCATGAGTTTTAAACATGACGATTCTTAACTTTCTGCATAAAACCCATAGACCTGAGTACAAAGAAGCTCTAAACATAGATATGCAAGGAAAAGTACAGTTCTGTAAGCTGAATCTACCCATGCTTCACTGCAGCAGTAAACTTTAGGCTATATGGGCTACTTTCTAGCCAGAAAACATAATTGGTCGGCTTCAAAAAGTTCTGGCTCCCTCCCACGTTTACTCTGACTGCTGGTTGGCCACCTCTGAGGAAGGAAACCCTCAAGTCTTTTTTGCATGCTAGATAAGAAGTAGCATACTCATCATGAAATAACCAACAAAGAACATCCCAACATATCACATGGGTGTAAGGTGGGTGGGTGCAGCTACTGCAGCAGTGAGGAATTCAAACATCTGCTGTCATGTTTAAGTGCAGGACATAACTGTCCTATGTTCATCATTACCACTGCTGCAGTAGCCTTTATGCTGAATGGGGGTTGTTTACCAAACAAAGACATCAACAGGCATATGCTAGGTACATGCATGCATGCATGCATGCATGCATGAGCAGAAGGGGTAGCAAGAGTAGGTTCATAGGAGGTTACTAGGTTAGTGGCTCTAGAGCCTTTACAAGCTTAGCCATGTTAATCCCAAGTATCCCCATTTATTCTTCTTGGGTAGTTCACAGAACTAATTTATAAAAAGAGCAGAGCTGTGATCAACACTGGCTACCCCTGTCCATGAGGGACATGGGTGCCACCCTAGGGGCAAATTTACAGTCTTCCATCCAATTATCTTGGTTGCATTTGAATAGGGTCAGTGAGGAGCTCTGTTTTATGTGAATAGGAAGTCTATTCCGGAGAAGCGGCAGTCTCTGGAAGACATATCTGTCTCTCCAGCATGTTTTGTTAATGTCACAGGCTAGGTTGAGATCCCTAGAGCGAGTGACTCTTGTGCCATTTGACTTGCGGAATTGCAGCATTTCCATTATGGCAGGGTTAGAGATTGCCATATAGGCCAGGCACAAAGGAAGAAATGCATGCAAATTGCTAAGCATTTTACCTATTCACACTGTTGCCAGAGTTATTTAATCATGTTCTTGCGTGTAGTGCTACCCCAAGTCCAGAATTTCAAATGACTCTGTTCAGTGTTGATTTAGTATACTTAGGCTTGCCAACACATTTATTATTTTTTCAGTTGTTGGGGGTGAGGGCAACAAACAAATGTTTTATAGTGAAGGAAGCTAGTTGATCAGAGATAAGAGGCCAGGGCTCAGAATCAGCAAATCACACACACCAGCACAAAGGTGAAAGGTCTTCTCCTCCCACAGTTCAGGATGCAGGAAAAAAGGTCTTCCACTCTAAACTTCAAATGTAGTGAGCTGCTTGTTACAGTTACTAGTCTAACATGCTCCGCAAATGCAGTATCGGTTTTCTTTAGTGATATCATACTTGACTGCCAATACCACACTCATAACCCATCACATGTTTTAACAGCTTGCACCTAGGGTAAATGCTTCCTTTGTCCCACTCCAGTTACAGCTCTGGGATAGAAGGAGACATATGCCAGATTTAAGACTGATTACCATTGGGCTGATGCAATTTCATAGGCAGACACACAGGTAATCGATAGTTAGAGTTTGGCCAGTTAAGGTTATCAGTAAGCATTGTATACCCTGTAACAAAAGGCAATAGCCAAGGACAACCACGTGGAAATCATCTGTTAGAGTCATGCTGTCCTTTCTTTAGTCACAACATAAGAAATAAAAAGCCAGTAGACTTTTCTAAAGGACTTGGTTCATCATGATAGTACCTAAGCTATGAATGCATGCTCAGAATATGAATAATCTTTCTCTGTGGTTCTGATGGTTAGGATTGGACACTGGAAGATTGTTTGCCCGATTCAAAGAAACTGTAAAATAACTTTGGACATGAGTGCATGATTTGTTCTTACCTATACCCTATCCCAAATGCAGACCAGAGAGGGTAAACCTGCCAAGAGAGCTTGCAAGTCATATATTGATATTGCAGATGTCAGAGCAAAATAATATAACACTTAAATTTGCCTGATAAGCATGTTCAGATGGAAATGTAGTTCACCTTTCCAGCAGATAGTTAAGATCCCAGGAATGAGCAATCTGTTTGCAAGGTGATCTCGGGTAAGGCAATCCTATCAGACATTGTTTTATTAATAAACACACTGAGGAAAGAGAAGGATCTATGGGAAGACATGTTGAAATGGCCACACAATGTACCTTTCCAAAGAGAATGAAAGCCAGAGGATAGTAACTCACACAAATATTTGAGCACCACTGGCACAATCCAAGATGGGGCCCTGGTTATTTGGTAGGCACCAACAAAAAAAGTCTTAAATGTGTGAACATAATATTTTCTAGTAGCAAGGTTTATTCCTCCTTTAGTGCCTGCTACATATCAAAAAAGATGTGCATAAAAAGTATCAGATTCAGGGCAGATAATTAAACATGTAATACTGGGCATCTCATACTCCCCATCTTGTGTGAGAAGAGCAAGTTAATGAGGAAACTTGTGGTAATTGCTCGTGACCACTTTTATTAAAAGGGTGAACCAATATTGCCTGAGCCAGAAGGTTGCCACCACAGTAATTTCTGGAGAGTTTGTTTGTGTCTTTTCGCTTTTCCCAGTTAGGGGTCACCACAGCGGAACTCCGGTCTGCTAATGATTGGCAGTAGATTTTTATGTGCCGAGTTGCCAGCCTTCACGCACAACCTTCAACGAAGGTACGCCCATTCACGCATGTCTCCACACAGAAGACGCTCTAGCTGAGAATCTTACTGTGAGGCGGCAACGCTACCGCAGCACCACCACCGCATTCAAGTAGATATTAGTGAAAAGGGTGGAATGCAAAATATATTTAATGCCTGTTTTGAAATGAGGTCAACAGATCTCTTTGAGGTGTTCCCCAGAGTTGGATCAATACCTGCAAGACCCCCCCCCCATTTGAATTGTATTTGTGAGGGTCTCTCCTGTTCTGCTCAGTTTGTTTGCCATTCCTTCCTGCTCTGACAGAAAGAAATGTGTTGGGAGGGTTAAGAAATGCTGAAGAGGTACAGAGGGTACAGCCTTATAACCAATAGCTTGTTGGTTTACCAAACACTGTGGTATAATGCAAGTGTTTGAAATACATGGTTTAGGATTGTCTGAAAAGTGCAACAGACCTAGCATTTTTCCCTCGTATAAATTGTCCTCAAGGAAACTCTGAGATGCTGGTACAGATAGAATGACTTGGAGTTTGAAGAAAAAAAATATGTGATGCATTAACTACTTATATTTGTAGTCTCCAATGGTGCAGTTCCACTATATAAAGCCCAAGATAGAAATATGGAAATCAAAATGATGCAATTGATGGTTCCAAGTGTTTTTTTAGATGCCATATGATATTTCCAATGCATAACCTGGTAAGTGGAAGTATGAGAATTATTGGTGCCATGAACCCCAATATCCTAAAAAAATACTGTGTTTGAAGTCCTAGACTAAACTGAAATACTCAGGAAGTTTTCCAGATAAAGCCCCACATTTTCAAGTGTCAAGAAATTTTTTGGTGTAGTTGTCTATGAGACATCTTAAAGAAACCATCTAGTTGTTTATCTGGAATTCCAGATTGGACAGGAGAGTTGAAATCCATGTTAAGGACTCTTGACATCTTTGTGAAGACTCTGCAAAGATAAGTAAGCCATCCCAAGAAGAAAGAAAAAAATAATGCCATTTAGATTGCTATAAGTGATGGCTATAACAAGACCCTTGTAAACAAACTTGATGCAAGAAAATGATCATGGGACCCAGGCATAGAAATTCAGAGATATTTTAGGACCAGGTTACCATAAAGCCTTCCTCAGAAACTGAAGAACAGACTCCGAATGGTCAATATCCTGAATATTGTAACTTCCTCATACTGACATAGGAAGGAAGACTTAAATATGAAGACTGGTGATGCCAGAACTATTCAAGAATAAAAGCTTTTTGCTCCTTGAAACAAATGGCAATGTTTTTATATCTCATAGACAAGCAAAGTTACAGAACCTGAGGAAAAATTATGTTTAGTTCAGAGGATTGGGAGGAAATCCCCTGAAAGGAGGGTCTTGTATCCAGTGCCACTGTATCCCTCCTGAACCACCATTAATTCTCATGGGTCTGAGACATCTCTTGTCAAATGGGAATGAACAGAGCCAAGTAAATCTTCTGACCCAGCTATACTTCTTTAAATAAAGCAAAAGCAGGATCCCTAGACACAATCTCTGCATAATTACACAAAACTTTAAAGCTATTCTTAGCTACTAGAGGCATGTCAAAAATAATAAGATTGTAATAGGCACAAACTTTCAGACATAGAACTCAAAGATAAGAATTCTATATTATGTCTGAGATGAAGAATAGAAATTTTAATGCCAAACCTGTCTGTTAACCTTCCCCTCAATATCCATTACATAAGGCTTGGGAGGTAATAGTTCCTGTTCCCTATTTGCTCTTATGCAGACTGTAGATTGTAAACTAAGGTTGTTACAGACAGCATAATATAATTCCTCCAAGGCTAGCACTAGAGGAGGAATTGGTATAGAATACAGCAAATATCACTGATACAGTGGGAATATCCATTAATTCCCATAAAGGAGGTGGTGAGGACCAGTTTCCCACTACATCAGAAAACTGGGTTCAAGTAACTGTAGAATATGAAGCCCTGTCTCTGTCTATGTCAAATTGATCTGATCTGTCTTTCTCTAGAAAAGTTTGATTGACCACCCTAAAAGGTAGAGAAGGTTATGCACCAGTATTGTTTGTCTGTAACCATATCTTAGCTTAAGGTACGAAAATCATCTTTTCTTACCAATACATTTCTTTAAGTGAACACGTTTAACTTCTGTGACCGACTGGAAGAGGAATCCCTGCCCTTACCAGAGGACTCTTCTCCTAGACATATCCACAAGCATCTCCTAGAGAAACTCCATGTCCCATTAATGATGGTTCTCACATACCCATACTCTGACACTGGAAACAACTGATGAGGATGTGGCTGACTCCCCCCCCCCCAGTTCATGATGAGAGAAAAGAATACACAACAGAAAGCTGGAGAGGAAAGTGAGTGGTCTGAGGAACAAGGAATGGCCACAACAGGTTCACTCACTAACAGTTAAGGTGCAGACTGAGCCCACATACTCAGCAAATTATGTTTTACTTTCTAGAAATTGCAGAAGAAGCGGAATAGGTATCCATGCTGTATGCAATTAGGATTGCTAGAAGGAGCTAGTCAGAAAGTAAGTTGCCCAAAGCCTACACAAGCAGTGCACTTTCACTTACCCTTAAAACCAACACCCCCAAAACATTGTAAGGTACAAGCAGTACACTGTAATCCTGTCAGATCCCCCTTTTAAAAGTAAAATTAGTCTGACAGAAGTAAATGTCAGGTAGATTGTCATGGGGTGGACACTCACACTGCTTACCCTGTAAATGCACAAGCAGTACACTAAAATCCTGCAAGAAACCCTTATCAGCAGATTAGTCTGACAGAATAAATTACAGGTAAGTTGTTAACACATGAATGCAAGCAACACATAGGTTTATAGTTATATACTAGGCTAACGACCAATAGGGCCTTTATAATCTTAGCCCTGCAATCCAACCCAAGTGAGTCCATATGTTTCATCATCATTTATTAGGAGGGGGTATATTAGTTAGGAAGTTTCTAGAGGTTATGTGGGGGGGTTAGTTTAGCCATAAATGTCTGCCTCTGTCTATCAGAGACATGGGAGCCAGACCCCAGGTGAATTTCCAATTCCCATCCATTGGTCAAGGTTATATTTAAGTAGGGTTATGGATGGACTCTGCCTCACATGGATGGGGAGCTTGTTTTACAGCGTGGTCATCCTCAAAGACCTCAGAGATGCATATCTATCTTGCCAACATGTCTTATTTATGTCAAAAGCAAAATCTAAATCCTTGGATGTAGTGGTTCTGATGCTGTTTGTTTTGTGGATGTGCAAAAGTTCCATCAGACCTGGATTCAAGGATGCCTTGTATGTCAGGCATACCCTGATATATGCTAAGTAAGTGTAGAAACAGAACACTAAAAACCTATCAGAATCCCTTATAATAAAAATGAGTCTGATAGAAAAAAATAGCAGGTCAGTTGTCACGGTATGAATAGAAATACCACATACCCTGTAAATGCACAAGCCATGCACTAAGTTTTACATTAAGAGGGTTATTTTGCACTCTGGCAGGAGCAGAGCTGAATTCAACCCATCCAAGTTGGGGAAAATGCTGGTGGAAAGTTTATTGTGTTTTTATATGATTGGCCTGAGGGATTAATTGTGTAAGGCTATCATCCTGCTGGTATAAAAGAATGACATTTTTGTGAGATTGTGCTCATTTATTCAGAGCTTCCCTGTGCCTCGCTTGGACAACTATGACTACAAGACTTGGATTGCTTCTAAAAACATCTGGACCTACAAAGCTGATAGAATTTTTTTTTTGCACCTGATCTAACCATCTCAGTCCTATTTAACACTTCTGTGCTGCATTTAATGATTTTGTTGAAGTTATCACTGTTTTGCAGCTTGCACTTGTTAAAGAAACACCATGTGTTTGTTACTGTACTCTGTTTAGGTCATTTAACCATATTCTAATATTTCCTAACCTCTTCTGGTATTGCAAAAGCTGTTATGAGTTTGCAAAGTTCTTCTGAGTCTGCCAAAATATTTCGAAGCTTTGCAAAGTTTTTATGTATTGTTATTCTCTTACATCTCTTACATTGTGCACTTTTTTCTTTATTTTGTTAACATTTCTCAGGGTTAGTGAACTTATTTCCAGGGATTCCTGATACTGTAGGAATTCTGACTTTGTTGTAAAGAATTTGTTACTCCACTTGAGCTCAAAACCAGTTTGTTTTAGATTAAGATGATTCTTTTGTACTCTGGTGGAAACAGAGCTGAATCCAACCCACCCAAGTTGGAAACTGCTGGTCAAAAGCTTATTGTGTTTTTATCTGATTGGCCTGAGAGATTAACTGTGTAAAAGGTGTTCATCCAGCTGGTATAAAAGCCAATGCACAAACGTGGTTCCCTGTGCCTTGTATATAAGCAAATCTCTCTAGTTTAAAATCCTCTCTAGTAAATGCTCTCCATGGTTTCTCACTGTTCACAGCTGCTTGAAGAGCTGCCATTTTGTGCAGAGAGCAGTACCACTGAGGTCATATAACCAGAGCTGCTCAACATCTGATGACTTTTGCCAGAGGTTTGGAGAGATTCTGGTAAAATCCAAAGCATCCACTGTTAAAATCAACAAAATAAGTACTTTTGAGTTTTCTTTGCACTTTGCTGAATGTCTTTTATCATTTGCTGCCTCATTTTCCTGATTTTTACTGTATTTTTCTACACTTTAAAAAGGCTTTTCTGTTGCTTTAAGTAGATAATACATAGCATAGACTAGATTCAGATCTGCTGAATCTGGACTGCATTGCTACACTTGAGTACTATTCTAGCCATCTTACATTAGTAGGGCCCTACCTGCACCCTTGTGGCAGACGAGTGTAGTCTGAGCCTCATCTGCATTGGAGATTACTGGAGGAAAGCTTATTGTGTGCTTTCTCATTGGTAGTTTAGCTTAAAAGTGCTTAATTTCCCCTGTATTTAAGCCTTGCATTTACACATATCTGCCCATCATGAAACAAAGTTCAGAGGTATCCTGTGTAGACATAAATGCCTTGAAAGACAATTTTCTCCAAGACATCTATTAGTTAACCTTCCCAACCTTCCCAGCTACATTGCAGGAAACTCAGCTGCTCACTGAGAAGCATTGTCATAGTTTTCTCCCCTAGCCTTCAATAAGATCCTTTGTTAATCCTAGAGCAAAATCTGGTCAAACTAGCCCACTCCTCAATAGTAGTTATGGTAAAAACCTGCCATAATTGACTGTCAGTTTCCAACCATTTCTACTTCCAGCCTGATTGGCATGGGCATCCTGAGGCAATGTAGTAATTGCCTCATGTATACTGACAACCACTTGCTCCTAAAACAAACAAATACAATATGTGAGAGATGTAATTACACTATAAATTTGGAATCACTTCTCTCATGTAACAAGAAATCGGACATCAAATAGGTGGTTAGCATGCACACATCACCTCTCACACAAAACAAGGTCACAACACATAAATCCACATACGTAGAGTGGTACTCAACAGAAGCCTACCAAAAGACCAGAGACCTCACAAGTGCAAACCACTTGCACACACTGCAAAGCAAATAGCATTCAGTCAACATAAAGACACACGTGCCAGTGTCTCAGCAAATAAGCCCATAAGGCAAAACACAAACAAATCCAAATGTCCTGGTCATAGTCAACTCCATAGTGAGACATACAGATGCCCCCTTCATCAGGCTGGACAAGGAGGAGGTCACAGTCAGCTGTCTGTCAGGTACCAGGATCAGTCAAACCATGCACACACTCAAGTCACTCAACAACAATAACCACTATGACTCTGTCATAGTACATGTTGGGTTGAATGACTTCAGATGTACCTCTCTGGACTGCATGAAGAGAGACTTGACTGAATTCTTAGATTATGTGCCCTAGACTGTTATGTCCCTATCCCTAAGCAGCATTCTACCTTTACCCAGGATGATGCCACAATATAGACAAAAAATGATTGACTTCAACAATTGGCTTAGCTTCTGGTGTCAATCCAGGGGGATCCAGTACCTGTCAGCCTCAGAAGACATGGTTGACAGAGATGGTCTTTAACTGTCTCCTCTAAGCTTTCAGATATTGGCAAAGGTGCTTGTCTCCTCTATAGTGCCTTTTTTAGGCAATGTCAAAACAACAAAAATTCCAACGGAAAAAATCCACTCGAGACAAACTCATGGTTATGCAGCTTAATGCTAGGAACATAAACAGGAAACTGCACAGCCTGGAAGCACTCCTCACTTTGGAAGGTGCTGACATTTGTACAGTCACTGAGACATGGTTCAAGGCTGAAAAGAGCACCCCAGCCGTACAAGGCTACAATGCGTTCCACACATTCAGACCCCATAACGAGCATGAAAGAACCAAAGATGGAGGTGTATCCATCTTCATTAAAGCCAAATACACCTCGAGACTGTTTAAATAGTATGACTCTCTTGAGCTACTCCAGGTCCAACTAACTATAATTAAAACACCCTACCACATCATTGCTAGCGGCAGGTCTCCCGCCATGAACCAAGAGAACCACACTGCCTACCTGAACTTACTAGAGTTACTCCCTATACAGTCACTTTGGCCATAGGAGATTTCAACTATCCTTCCATTGACTGGGCAACAAACATGAGCACAAACATGCTCACCCTGTGGTTCCTGGACTTTGTCAATTCAAATGTTCTGGAATAGCTAGTCTGCACCCCCAAAAGGGCCTCATATGTCCTATACATAGTATTCACCAACATGGAGGGATCATTGCACTACCCCCTGTGTGTTGCCTGGTTTACCTCCATTTTGTCAAGAATGGTATTGTGATTGTGCATTTGCACGACTCGACAGAGTGAATTACAGAACACTTCCGAGGACAAATATTGAAAATGGTTTGACGGAAAACCATTTCCGACATTTGTCCATGTGTTTGAATGGCATAGTGCATTCACATTATAGCCATTCGAACCTCTGTGAGTCGGCATTGCGGGTCTGCCACATAATGCAAGCACTCAGGTCACTCCAAAGCAAGTACAAATATGACTCGGTCATAGTACATGCTGGTGTGAATGACCTGAGCATCTCCCTCTACATGAAAGAGACAAAGGAGCTCTCCGATCATGTAGCCCAGGCCGGTATGACCCTGACAGAGCAGCATCTCACCTAGAATGATGCCGCAGTATAAAGACAAAATGATCGATATTAACAACTGGCTAAAATTTTGGTGTAATTCAAAGGGGATCCAGTGCCTGTCAGCCTGGGATGACATGCCTGACAAGCCACATTGCATGAGGGGCCGGCTTGCACCTGTCACCCTTGGGCTTTGGATACTGGCAAAGGCTCTTGCCACATAGTGCCTTTTTTGCAAGGAAAAGACAAACCCTCCTTAGAAACACAAAGAACAAGAAACTAAGGTAGTAATGTTGCGAAGTCTAAACCTCAAAATGCATGCACTATCTCTCCTCAGTATGGAGAACATTGATATAGCAGTGACAGAAACCTGGTTTCAGAGGCAAGCACTGGTTATACCTCATACCATGCTACAACTCTGAGAACCACAAAGGAGTATCCATATTTTCAAGGTACCACACCTCCAGGTTAGTGGTGTTGCCTAAGCATCATAGTACAGTTTTGTACCTACCATAAATGTAGATGTCCGAACTGGATAGCATCTGCAGTCATAACAAATGGGTTGTCCTGTCGTCAGGCAGCCCTTGGTCGGATTCCAAAGTCCGGGTCCGGCTTCGCTGTCGCTTCACCGATGTCATCTCTGCTGGTCTTGGTATAAAGGCATCAGCCGAGCCATTTTCCTCAGTGTTTCTTGCCCCAGATGCCAGTGCCCTCTTGGAAATAAATTTTGGATAAATGCCAATGTTTCCAAAATAGTAGAAAACAAACACAAAAATAACATGTATGTACATATATACAAACAAATACACCATAAGAGACTCCCCCAGCTAGCTATTAGGAGGTAATACCCTAGGAGTACCACAGAGGGAAGGAGGGAGGTAATCCTGACTGCAGATGCTATCCAGTTCGGACATCTACATTTATGGTAGGTACAAAACTGTACTATGTCCTTCATGGATGCATCTGCAGTCATAACAAATGGGTAGAATACCATAGCCAAACTAGGAGAGGAATAATAATTATGGTGTAGTGGATCCCTTGCAGTACAGCAGTGGCAAACCTGCTCGGGATCTAGAATATAGAGGTAAATTATAATGCTTGGCAAATGTATGCACGGAGGTCCAAGTAGCCGCCTCAATAATGTCCTTGGTTGCCACTCCTCTTAAGAAAGCTGTGGTAGTGGCTGTAGCCCTTGTAGAATGAGGTCTTATGTTCTGTGGAATTGGTTTTCCATGGTAGGAGTAACAGAATCTTATGCAATTTCCTATCCATTTGGAGATTGTCTGTTTGGAAATTGCTTTTCCTTCCCTTCCTGTTGCATAGGCTACAAAGCTGGTCAGTTTTCTGTTACCTTTGGTTCTGTCCAGGTAGTAGCGTAACTGTCTATGTACATCCAAGGTATGCATTATTCTTTCCCTCTGTTTTGTGGATTGGGAAAGAAGGTAGGTAGGTGGATTGCCTGGTTTAAAGACACTCTGGATACCACCTTAGGCATAAATGTAGGATTAGTTCTCATGGACACCCTATCTTGATGGAAGATTAGGAAGGGTTGCACTGCCATTAAGGCCTGTAGTTCAAACCCTCCTTGCTGAGTAATTGCCAGTAGGAAAGCAGTTTTCCATGACAGGTGTTGTAGATCTGCTGTTGCTGCTGGTTCAAAGAGGAGTGTCAACTTTTCTAGCACAAATTCAAGTCCCATGCTGGTAATGGTGGTTTCCTAGGAGGTTTTACATTCTTGATCCTCTGAGGAACTGCCTGAGTAGAGGATTTGAAAAGACAGGAGGATCAAAGCTGTATTCTGCTGAAATAGCTGATGCATGTATCTTGATGGAGGAATAGGACAGGCCTGTATGTAGAAGCTCTGCCAAGTACTCCAGAATGTTAGCAATATCTATGTTGACACATCTTTTCCTCTTTCAGTACTCCAAATGACAAACCTTTTCCATTTTCCTGCATAGTTCCTTCTTGTTGAAGGTCTCTGGTCTTCAAGGATTATGTCTTTAACCCTTTGGGAAAGGTCTGGGTTAGTTGCTGCTATGTGATGTTCCAGGCAGTCAGTTGCAAGGTTTTTAGGTTTGGATGCATGATGTTGTAGTTGTTCTGAGTTAACATCAAAGGCATCAGGGTATTGACCACATTTTTCTCCCGAGACATGCTCCTCAGCAATGGGTACCAGTGTTGTCTTGGCCAGTTCAGCTATCAGGATTATCCTTGGGCGTTCCTCTTTGATTTTCAGTAGTACCTTGTGCATCAAGGGAAGAGGTGGGAATGCATATGCTGTCAGGCCTTTCCAGCTGAAGGATAGAGAGTCCACCTTCCATGCAAGTGGGTGGAATGTCCTTGTGCAGAATTTTTTGAGCTGGTGATTGTGGGGAAGCGAATAGATCTATCTGTGGCATTCCCCATTTCTTTGTGATGGCCTTGAAGATGTCCGGGTGTAGCATCCATTCGTGAGCATCCGAGGTGGTTCTGCTTAACATGTCTGCTAGGGTGTTCTCTTTTCCCGGTACAAATATTGCCTGTAACTGGATGTTGTAGCTGAGAGCCAGATTCCAAAGGTCCAAAGTCATTCTGCATAGGGGTATGAATGAGTGCCTCCCTGTTTGTTGATGTACCACATGACTGTGGTGTTGTCTGTCCTTATCATCAAATGGCCTTCTTTGAGGAATGGTCTGAATTTTGGATTGCCAGTTTTACTGCCAGCATTTCTTTTTTGGTTTATGTGCAGGTGCAGCTGGTCTTGAGTCCACAGTCCTTATGCATTTGTCCAGCATGTGCCCCCATCCTAGGTCTGAGGCATCCGTGTGATGGTTTGCTTGAAAGTTGTGGAAGGGTAAGCCTGGGTTTGACTGGCATGCCGAGCCCACCATAGGAACTCCTGTTTTAAGCATGGGATTAGTGGTATTTCTGTTTCTAAGCTGTGCCTGTGTTGAGACCATAAATTTTTTAGGTACCACTGTAACTTTCTCATATGCAGTCTGGCATGTGGGACCAAGATTATGCATGATGCCATGAAGCCCAAGGCCTGCAGAACTTTTCTTGCTGTTAGTTTGTTCTTTGTTAATGCCAAGAAGTAAAGAGGAGTTCTTTTGTTTTCTGCAGTTAGGAATGCCATCTGTTTTACTGTGTCCAATTCCGCCCAAGAATGTTCTTGTTTGGGATGGTATCAGCCTTGACTTTTTGAAAATTGATTGTGTATCCCAGGGCTTGTACCAAGTAAATGTCCCTTTGTAAATCTGTTGTCAGCTTGCTTTTGTTGTCCGCTTGTAACAGGCAGTCGTCCAGGTATGGATAAATTTGAATTCCTGTACTCTGCAGTGAGCGATTACTGATGCCAGGCATTTTGTGAATACTCTGGCGCAGTAGATAAGCCAAAGGGCAATGCTGAGAATTGATAATGCTCTGATCCTGCAAGAAATCTGAGGTATCTTCTGCAATTTGGTCGAATGGGGCGTGCAGGTATGCCTCCTTGAGATCTAGAGTTACCAGCCAACACTCCTTGCCCAGCATGGGAAGAAGTTGCTGTAGGGTCAGCATTTTGAATTTTGGGACAATGATGAATGTGTTTAAGATGGACAGGTCGAGAATAGGTCTCCAGTTTTTTCTTTTCTTGGTACTAGGAATAGTCTGGAGTAGAATCCTTTGCCCTGTTCTGTTATTGGCACCTTTCCACAGCTCTCATCTTTATTAATTCCGCTATCTGGTAGAGCTTCTATTTTTGATTTGGGGCAGTTTGGCATTCCTCTTTTTACTGGTAAAGTGTGGAAGTGGAACCGTAGCCTTGGTCTATGGTTTGCAAAATCCACTTGTCTTTGTATATAGTGCCAATTTTGAAAATAAGGCTAACTTTCCACCTAATGGTGCTGCTATTTGCTCCCTGGTAGGCGGAATAGAGCCAAGTCACTGTGATTGTCCTGTTGTAGTGGCAGTGGTTGTGTCTGTGCCTCGGTTATTGCCTTGCCACTGTCGCTCTGTAGGCACCTCCTCTGGATTGATTTCTGCCTCTAGGCGTCTATTCCTGCCCCTTTGGGATCTTGTGGAGTCAGGAAAGGACCAATTTTGGCAGGCCAGTTCCTGCTAAACCTTGGGGCTGAACCTGTAGAAATCTTTAACTGTTTGTACAGATTTTGCCTTCTCTTCCATTTTCTTCATTACCTGCTGGGCAGGTTCCCCAAATAGACTGGCCTTATCCATAGGAGCATCCTAACTTAGCTTTAACATGATGCGGCAAGACCTGTTCTTTCAACCATGCATGCCTTCTTACCACTGTGCCAGTCATGGCTGATGTAAATGAGGCCTCCAGTGCATCATAGCCACATTTTAAGAATGGTTACTAACCTTTTTTTTTTTTTTTTTTTTTTTTTTTGTATTACTGAGGGTAGTTATGGTAAGTAGAGGGTGTATTATTTTTAAGGTGGGGACAAGTTGCCAATTAATACAGAAGCATAACCAGACATTCATATAGTAATCCCTGAGGAGCTTTTGAATTGTATGGTGGAGGTGTTGGAGGTCAGGTGGCAAGGTAAGTTATTCCATGCTTTTGAGATGGAATAGCCCAAGAGAGATTTCCCGGCTTCGTTATTGTGTTTGATGACTTGTAGGTGGCTCTGGGTACTTGATCTTAAGGTTCTTGCTGTAGAATAAGGTGTGACTAGATTCTGGAGTGGTGAGATTTTAGTTGGGTAGTAGTATAGCTTGTGTGCCAACATTAACTGGTTGAGTTTCAGTAGATGAGGCAGCTCTAGCCAATTTAGTTGTTTGAGTGCTAGACAGTGATGGGTCCCATAAGGGGTTTCAGTAGCAAATCTAGAAATCTTGTTATAACAAGATTCTAGTTTGTTTAGGTCAGACTTGTGAAGGTTGGTCAGTACTGGGGTAGCATAGAGGAGGGTAGATAGTAAACGTGTCCTAGCTATGGTAGATTTAGTTTGCTAGTGAGATATGATTTGTCCCGATAGAGAACTCCAAGCTTTTTGTGTACTTTTTTGATATTTTGGGCTATATGAATATCAAATCGGAGGTTATTGTCTATTTCAACACCTAAGAGTTCGGTGTGGGAGGTGGGGGTGATCTTGGTATTGTTCATGGACATTATGGTAAAGTTGTCACATGGCGGCAATTTACTAGGTCTGAAGATGAGAAGTTTTGATGGGTAGCCAGCGTGACTGCTTTCAAGATATAAGTATATTTTTTCTGTTTCTACCTGTGCGACCTTCCTTTCTCGCCGAAAAGCGAGTTTTCACTGCTGATTTAACTGTATGAGCTTGTTTTTGCGTTGTTTCATTTCCTGCAATTAATTTAAAAGTTTGTTTGTTGTAATTAACTGTTGAGGCTGCTCACTCAAGTACGCTAGCCTGTGCATTGAATATACTGTAATTTTCCTGCTGTTTTCTTGAAAAAAATATATATATATCCTTGTTTCCCGCCTTTCCTTAACTAGAATAGTCCCCTATACAGGCTTTGCTGTATTCTGGACTCTTGGATAGTTCCTGTGTTGCCCATTTCCTTACTTGGATAGAGGAAAGTTTCTTTGCTCACCAGTGGGAGTGGGGAGCCTTGAGCAGCCTATCTGTCCCTGAAGGAGTGACCTCAGCACAAGAATCTTGTAGTAATTGGCCATTTTGGGCCATTTCTAGCTCTTTGAAGTTCCCTGCATAAAAATCTGCTTCTGAGCGGCTTTGCGCGATTGTGCGCATAGCGCAGCATCGGGCAACGCCGCTTAATTGGGTTTAAACTATTCCCGGCTCCACAAAGTCTGCTCTTCACTTTTTCCCTTAGAACTACTCTATTTCTCAAATTAAACACCCTATTCTCAATCTAAGGCCCTGCACCTGCCCATATAAGCAATCTTACAATCTAGCACTAACATACTAAAAGCACTACATCCTCATATATTCTTTACAATTACCCTGTCCCCTATTGGTCCTCTTTAACTAAGTGATAAAAGAGTCCCCTATACTACTCTAGCATGTCCAAAGGTCAGTTAATGGTTTCCTCTCCAGTCCAACTGGTGAATCTGGGAATCTTGAGGCAATGTTACAACTGTCTCATGTACACTGACAACCCTCTCCTCCTCCAAACAGGTTCAAACATATGTGAGAGATGCAACCATATAGCCAAACTGGAGGCCGTGCTCTCTCACGTCAAAACTGGTGTAACCAGTCAGGAGGAGAAGGTAACATCACACAACACTAATCCAGTCACACATAGTCCTACCACAACAGCAGCCCAAACACGCAAACACACAAAAACATACTCGGAGGCTCTAATTAAAAATCTACCTAAACAGCAGAGACCTCCAAAGCAGACATCCAAACAAACGCTACTCCACAACGAAACACGTGCAACACATAGCTCACAAAGTCAGTGTGCCAAACAGTCACAGCCCTTAAGGCAGTACAACACACCTGACACACTTGTAATAGGTGATTCTATAGTCAGACACACTGACGTCCTGCTCACCAGACTGAACAAGGAGAACATCACAGTGAGCTGCCTGTCGGGCGCTAGGATCCGCCACATAATGCAAGCACTCAGGTCACTCCAAAGCAAGTACAAATATGACTCGGTCATAGTACATGCTGGTGTGAATGACCTGAGACGTACCTCCCTCGACTACATGAAAAGAGACATAAAGGAGCTCTCTGATCATGTAGCCCAGGCCGGTATGACCCTGACCTTGAGCAGCATCTTACCCTCACCTAGAATGATGCCGCAGTATAAAGACAAAATGATCGATTTTAACAACTGGCTAAAATTTTGGTGTAATTCAAAGGGGATCCAGTGCCTGTCAGCCTGAGATGACATGCTTGACAAGCCACATTGCTTCGCAAGGGATGGCTTACACCTGTCACCCTTGGGCTTTCGGATACTGGCAAAGGCTCTTGCCACCCCCATAGTGCCTTTTTTAGGCAAGGCGCAAAAGACAAACCCACCTCCTTAGAAAACACAAAGAACAAGAAACTAAGGGTAATGCTGCTAAAAGCCAGAAGTCTAAACCTCAAAATGCACGCACTCGAATCTCTCCTCAGTATGGAGAACACTGATATCTGTGCAGTGACAGAAATCTGGTTCGAGGCTCCAAAGAGCACCCCAGCACTACCAGGTTATACCTCATACCATGCTTTTCGGCCCCAAAACTCCGACCGAACCACAAAAGGAGGGGGAGTATCCATATTTATCAAGGATACCCATACCTCCAGGTTAGTGGTGTTGCACGAAGCATCAGAAACCATCCATGTGCAACTAACAGTGGGCAAAACTGCCTTTCAGTTTATGGCATGCTACAGACCACCGTCTCAAAATCAGGAATCCCACTTGGCTTTCCTGAAAACATTGGAGAACATGAAGATCTCTCCAAACACCATTATACTGGGTGACTTCAACTACCCAAACATTGACTGGGAGCATTACTCAAGCCCCAACACCCTAGCCCAAAGGTTCCTGGAATTTATAAACTCAAATGCTATGGAACAACTAGTCAAAACTCCCACAAGAGGGGAAAACATACTTGACCTGATCATCACCAACATGGGGACCCTATGCTCCATACCAGAAGTATTCCCCTCATTGGTAAGATCAGACCATAAATTAATTTCACTGGATATCCACAACCCGACCCCAGCCCAGAAAACCACAGTGAAAAACATCTCAAAAGTGAACTTCACACTTTTCAAATCTGAGGTGGAATCCTTCAAGGCCCCAGAGCCAGTGGAAACTATGGCCCAAACCACAGAATCCTATATAAACGCATTCTATGGACACCTCCAGGAATGCATGGATCATGCTATCCCAAATAAAACCAAAACTCAAGCATCCAAAGGCAGGCGTCCAGTCTGGTGGACCCCAGCCATAAATAAGTTGTACAACAGAAGGAGGAAGCTACTACATGATAGAGCAAAATCCCTAAAAGGGAAGGCATCTCTGATCAGTACTAGCAAAAAATTACGATCCCTCATAAAATCCTCCAAGGCCAGCTTCGAGAGACAAATTGCACAGGACACTAAGATAATCACAAGGCTTTCTTTAGCTATGTTTGGAATCTGGGATGCAACTCCCAGATATGCTCAGAGTTGATTATAAATGACAAAAAATACACTGAACCCACAGACATTGCCAACATCCTGGCAGACAGGTTCAGTGCAAACTTCTCCCCCCCCTAAAGAGCAGATATCTATCCCAGTAGAGTGCAGCCTCCCTAACATCTCAGATGCTCAGGTGAAGGCCACCCTCTTCAAGGCAAAAAACACTGCTTCAATGGGATCAGACTGTGTCCCGGGTTGCGTCCTACATGAACTCCAAGAAGAACTAAACCCTCACGTAAAACTGCTGTACAATCTCGGCCTCACTACGGGATATGCCCCCAAAGAATGGCGTACAGCAACAGTGGTCCCGCTCCACAAAGGTGGCGCCTCAACGGACCCTGGTAACTATTGCCCCATAAGCCTGACTAGCCTTATCTGTAAGGCCATGGAGAGGATCATCATGGAACTCATAAACAGACATTGGGGACCTACAGACAGTGGATCCTACTCAGTTCGGCTTTGTCAAGGGCAGATCCTGCCTCTTGAACCTGGTTGACTTCTTTGAAACAGTCACCAAGGCCATAGATGAAGGGAAGGTAGTCCACACAGCCTATCTGGACCTCGCAAAGGCATTTGACACAATACCCCACTCGGGCATCATAGATAAGCTATCCAGCTTAAACATAAACCCCTATGTCACAAGATGGGCTGCTAACTGGCTCAAAGACAGAACACACAGAGTCAGAATTGCCTGAGTTATGTCAGACTCGAAACCAGTTACAAGTTGCGTCCCACAAGGTTCGGTCCTGGGACCTCTCTTGTTCGGCATATACTTTTCTGAGGTACAGGCCAGCACGGGAGGACTATGGCTGACCAAGTTCGCAGATGACTGCAAATTGGGCGCCATAATTGACTCTCCAGCTGACACAAACATCCTTCAAAAAGGTCTCACAGAGACGGATAACTGGTGCCAGAGCCATGGTCTAAAGCTAAATGCCAAGAAGTGTATAGTCATACCCTTTGGCAAAAACAAAGTGCCCACCAATTACCACATAGGTGGTAACCCATTAAATACAGAAGAAATAATTAGGGATCTGGAGACCCAAGTTGATAGCAATCTCTCCTTTGACAACGACATTGCCAAAGTGGTTAGAAAGACCTTCTACATAGCCCACCTTATCACAAAAGGATTCACATCTAGATCAAGGGTGGTAATAGTGCCCCATTATTCATCCCTCATCAGGCCCATCATAGAATACCATGCCCCTTTTGGGATGTACCTTACCCGTCACCTGCAGCAGCTAGAAAGACCCCAAAAGTACCTCACAAAGAGAATCAAGGGACTCAAACAGATGCCATATGCTGCCCGGTTAAAGAAACTCCAGCTCTACTCAGTCGCATACCGCCTACTTCAAGGCGATCTATGCCTGACATACAAAGCTATGTCCAACCCAGAATTAATGGACATGCTCCACCTCAGAAAATCTAAATCCCTTAGAACCACGTGCTCGAGGGACTGGAACCTCAGCACAGAAATAAATAGAACTTGCTGGAGGGACAGATTCATAACCCAAAGGCTCCCTTCACTTTGGAATAGAATCCCGGTCCACATTAGGCAGAGTACCTCACTGACTCTCTTCAAGAGGAATCTTGATGAGTGCATGGGAGATCGTAGGTTTACCCCGGGGATTACTTCTGTGTCACTACTAGACAAAGGCGCAGTAAACTAACCTTAAAAAAGGGCACAGCAAACTCAAATCTAAGGGTGGCGTAAGCCAAACACACTCGGGCTAGGCTTATAAATGCCCCAGAGCAGATAGCCTAGTGTGAACCTATGAACCTATGACAGAAAGCAAACTGTCAAAGTTGGGGATTTCACCTCTACCAGTAGACTAGTAGACCAGTTACCAGTGGCATACCATAAGGATCTGTTTGCAATCTATTTCTCAGAAGTCCAGGCGAAAGTAGATGGCCTGTGGCTTACAAACTTCACTGATGACTGCAAACTGGGTACAGTCGAGTTCCCAAATGATGGTAACATATTACAAAAGGAGCTAACACAGACAAATGATTATAATCGGTGCCAATGCCACAGACTAAAACTAAATGCAAAAAATGCATTATAATCACATTTGGCAAAGAGGTAGTCCCTGCAAATTACAATATTGGCAGCATACCCCTAAACTCAAACCCAGTGGTGCAAGATTTAAGAACACAGGTTGAAAGCAATCTAAACTTCGATCACCATATGTAAGGAAAGCCTTCTACACTGCACATCTCATAGGTAAGGGCATCACATCCAAGACTAAGGATGTTATAATTCCTCTGTACTCAACCCTCATCAGATCACTAACAGAGTACAATGCTCCCTTTTGCATGTACCTCAGAAGACACTTGCAGCAGCTGGAGAGACCACAGAGGTTTCTCACCAACAAAATTCAGGGCCCCCAAAACATGACCTACATGGAATGACTGAAAGCCCTGTCACTGTACTCTGAAAGGTGACTTGTGCCTGGCCTACAGACCAGTCTCTGACTCTGCCCTAATGGAAATGCTGCACATGCACAAATCAAATGGGACAAGTGTCACTTGCTCCAGGGATGTCAACCTAGCCTGTGACATTAACAGAACATGCTGGAGAGAAATACCTCCTGGAGATTGTCACTTCTCTGGAATAAACTCCCAATTCATGTGAAGCAGTTCTCCTCAATGACCCTATTCAAGTGCAACCTAGACAATTGGTTGGGAAACATAAATTCACCCTGGGAGTGGTACATATGTCCCTCATGGACAAGTGCAGTCGGTGCTGATCAGAGACTCATTCTGCGAATAATGACCACCTAAGCAAGGTCAATTAGGGAACACGGGTATAACATGGTTAGGCTTGCAAAGGCTCAAGGCTATTAGCCTAGTAATCTCCTATGAACCTATGGCAGAACCCTTTAGAAATAAAATTAGTCTGACAGAAAAAAATGGCAGGTAAGTTGTGACTGTGTTAACACAAGTACTACATGCCATGTAAATGCAGAAATATTACACTAAAACTCTATCCAAAATGCTGTAGAAGTAAAGTTTCATCAGACAGAATAAATAGGTAAGTTGTCACAGTATACCACATAAAGCAGCAACACTAGCGCCCATCAGTGGTCCCGGACAGGAAACAGATATTAATTAAGAAATACCCGGTTTCTTAAAGGGCCAGAACTGAGAAAGAAATAGTAAGAACATTTGTATATTTACAAAACGCATATGTATAATAAATAAATGAATTGTTTTGTGTGTGTTTGGAAGGGACCCCCAACAAGGACTTATGTGCCAAAATTAAGATGCTGGCCTGTGGAGCTTCTAAGCTACCTCTTAGAATGCAGCAAGAAAACATTAATGATTTACCACTCTGACTGCTGAATTTCCCTCCTCAGGGCAGGCCAAGCAACAGTCAGAGGAAAAGAGTGGTGGGGAGCCAGAGCATTTTGAAGCTGGCCTGGGCAGGCAACAGATAATATAGACTATAGGCTACTGCAGTAATGGGAATGATGAACATTTAAAAATTCATACAAATAAACAAATTAAGCATTTTAGCAATCTGCAAAAAATATCTTCACGTCCCAAATGGGGGGGGGGGGGGGGGGCTTTGCCCCTCAACCTATCTTACATAAATATGCTCACTCCACAGTCAATCCAACTTGGAAAAAGAGAACCCATTCATAGTAGTGTAAAAATGATCACTTTTGAGGTAAAATTCTCATGAAACAATCAAACAAATAAATAAAGCAAAAATCAAGGAAATCTAGTTCAAGCAAGTATAAGTAAATCCTGCGTACGTAATGGTAAGCATGCATGGACACTCACAGCACGAGGCTACTGCTCATAGTTCACCTCAGTTCTAGATATACTTCCAACTCTTATAAAGTCTTGTCAGTAAGAAATGCATATTCTGTTCTTACACTGATGAATTAGCAATCATAAAGTGTTTGGTGCAGCGGTAGCATTGTCGACTCACAGCAAGAGGTTCTCCCGTTTGATTCTTGGCTGGAGCACCTTCTGTGTGGAGCCTGCATGTCCTCCCCACAGTTGAGTGGCGTTCGAAAGACATGCGTGAAATGGGCATGCCTTCGTTGAAGGTTGGGCATCAAGCTGGCACCTCGGCACCATAAAAATCTACTGCCAATCATTAGTGGACCGGAGTTCCGCTGTGGCGACCCCTAACCGGGAAAAGCCGAAAGACAAACACACAAGAAAAACAAAGTGTTTAAATGTTTGTGGAGTGGTTTCATGCCTCAGCTAAAGATCCTTTCTGTTTAAACCTATAAATCAGAGAAATGTGTGCCGCTACTTAAACTTGGTCTTATCGTTCTCAAAGAGGCCACTAAAGTAGAAAGTTGGGCAATAAATTATCTTTTTAAACAAACCGTGTGCATTGTATTCAGTTTGTTCACATTTACTTTGTTGGACAACTCTGGGTACAGGTACTAAATGGAGATTTTTTAAATTTGGGGTTAGATTTTAAATATAATCTGGAAGAAAAAAATAAGACCTGTGAATAATGAAGAGTGCAACTAGTCTGTGTAAAGATGTATATGACAGAAGATCTATATTTAGCTGAAGGTTACAGCATGACAATTTGATCACAGCCTCAGTCAGAGGGAGGGGAAATGCAACGGTGAGAATGTTGCACCCATTATGTCTTAGTGCAATCAGGATATAAAGAGTTTCAGCTCAACAAAACTAACTGCACTTTGGGACAGTCAGGGCTCTGAAGGAACAGTGAACTCAGAATATGTCATGATATGCCAGAACTATGGCACAGTGAGTGACAGAGTCTCCAGCCATTCATATAGTCACCTGGCTCTTTTTCTGAACTGCACACATTTTTAATACTGCAGCTTGCTGTCTGATATTAATAGTTCATGCTTACATGTAATACACATGCACATATACTAGATTGTAGTTGAAGAAAATATACATCCCATGCTTGTAGTTGTGCTCTGCAACTTACACTGAAATAGTAAACATTAAAAAAATAATGCAAGCCTGAATGAATTAAAAAAAAAAAAACAGGAACAAGCTTTACAAAATGATACTTAGGTTCTGTTAAAACTGACCCGGAAAGTTATAGCTGTTATATGTTTTCTGAAAATAATACCTCCTGGTGTCTGTTTTATGAGTTATGTTTAGTCCTATTGAAATGATCATTACAGAATTAATATGTTATTATATAGGTAACTTACAGACTCTCGACCCGACCGAGTTTGGATTCATCAAGGGCAGATCCTGCCCGCTTAACCTGGTTAACATCTTTAAAAAAGTTACTGAAGCAATGCATGAGGGCAAAATAGTGTGTGTCACATATCTCAACCTTGAAAGGCATTCAACACCATTCCACAGACAGGTATCAGAGATAAGCTCTGCCTGCTAAATACAAATCCCTGTGTAACTCAGTGAATAGCAAACTGGATCACAAACAGAACCCAAAAGGTTAGTGTGGGCAGAAACACCTACTCCAAAAGAAATGTCACTCTTACTGTGCACCAGGGTTTAGCCTTGAGCCACCTACCTTTCACATTTACTTCAAAGAGATCACAGATAACTTTAAGGATTTATGGCTGACCGGTTTTGCAGATGACTGTAAACGTGGTGCTCTCATAAACTCCCCAGAATACATTAAGATCCTCCAAGAAGCCCTGTCTCCAAAAAGTAGCTGGTATCAAAACCATGGACTAAAACTAAATGCCAAGAAGTGTATGATCATATCCCCGGGTAAGCATGACTCTGCTTGTAACTATCACCCTGGCAACACACCCCTAAAAATTGATCCTGTAGTTAGAGATCTGGGAGTCTATGTCAGTAATGAACTGTCTTTTGATCACCACATATTCACTGTTGTAAGCAAGTCTTTTTTCATTGCACAGCTTAGCTCTAAATGTATTGATTCAGGGATGTAATTGTTTCACTGTTCTCAGCACTCATTAGGCCGATGATTGAGTATAATGCCCCTTTCGGTATATACCTCTAAAAACCACTTGTCATGGCTGGAATGACCGCAACAGTTTCTTGCTAAACAAACAAGGGTTTAAATTGCAAAAACTATGCAAACCATCTGAATGCCTCTTCTCATTATCATACAAGCTATTGAGAGGTGATATCTGCATTAAGTATAGAGCTTCAAAAGACCCTATTCTGGCAGACCTATTTCTCATTCACATGTTTAATGATATTGTAAACCCTTGCTCATGGGATATCAATCTTTCTTGCAAAATAAATACAACATGCTGGAGGGCTAGGTTTGTATCACAGAGAATACCATTTCAGTGGAACCGTCCTCCACTCCACATGATGTAAATTACTTCCCTTACTCTATTCAAATGTAATTTGGATGGATGAATGAATGGATGGGCAACTGCACGTTCACCCAAGGGCTAAAACGTACCATGGGAATGTAAGTCTTGGCTTCTTAACATCTTCACATATCAATAGTCTAGTAAGTACCTATGAATCTATGTGCCTTTGTTGTATCGTTCGGCTTTTCCCGGTTAGGGGCCACCACAGTGGAACTCCAGTCTGCTAATAATTGGCAGCAGATTTTTACGTACAGAGTTGCCAGCCCTGATGTGCAACCTTCAACGAAGGTACGCACATTCACGCATGTCTCCACACAGAAGACGCTTTAGCTGAGAATCAAACAGGATAACATCTTACTGTGAGGTGACAATGCTACCGCAGCACCACCACCGCAGTATGAATCTATGTGCCTATGAAACTATATACATTTCTAAGAGCTAAACAAGTAATTAAACCCTAGGCAGAGGACACTTTGTTTTACTTCTGCTGTGGATTTTTGGCAGACAGATTAGAAAGTGCTATATGGTTAAGACATTTGTCCTTCTTTGGTTGAACAGACCTCTCTGATGTAGAAAGGAAGTGCACTTAAGTACTTGAACAAAATATTTCTTGAGCTGGTAAGTTGTGTTAAACACAACAGCAGAGTTTTGAAGTATATTTATGAAACTCCAGCAGGTAATATACAAGGTAAAAAATATTTAACACTGTATCTGTCACCTCACGACCCCTGTTATTCCCATCAGTTTTCTTTTCCTCTGTTAACACAACACTGTCCCAGGAAGTAATAGGCTACGTTTCTGTAGTTTTATACAAAAAGCAGAATATTAGTGCTTATTCTAAGTCAATGGACTAGTACTGTTCCTTTCCACCAGACGTCATGTACAGAACTACTAATTACGTGCATGTGTAACCTGCCTTTAAGACAGCATTTCCTACAATTTAACTACATGCATAATCTCTTCAGTGCTGGAATTCCTCGGAGAATGGCAATACAATCTATACAATTTTTGTAATACTTTAAAATACTTGTTTATCTTTCTCATTGTGTGATTACATACTGTCAGGTTATCCCAGATGATATAGAACAGTTTTTAGTGATGGTGACTACAGAGCAATTCACAGTCAATTTTTCCAACCATTTTGCTCTCCTACAAGTCCAGTTATCTTCCCTGCGATTAGGCAGCCATACATAAATTACTTAATGTTTATAAATAAAAAAATCCCTTTCCCAAAGGAATAAAGTTAGATCCTATTTGTCAAATCACTGTCAGCAGGTATAGATTCTTCAGCAAGGTGAGTATCTCACCATACACTTCACGTTTTCTTCTTTGCTACACTCTGCGGTTCACAACCTAGCTTTATTTGCAAACTGGAGAGGCACTGAGTGACAGTTTCATCATGCTAAGTTCTCAAGTACTGCAGAACACTCACTAGTTTACCTCAGACCCCAATATTATGTGCTCAGAAACTTAATATGGTTAGTTGTGAAACACAAGCTGAAGCAGCCGTTGTTATTTTTCAGTTTATGTCTTGGAAATGACTAAATGCATAAATCAGTCACACACATTTGTGTTACATTGCACTGCTATAATACTAAGGTTAGTATAACACAAACACAGAACAATTATACTGCACAAATTGTGGCGCTTAATTATTCCACATGACTTGTAGAATTTCACTTAATGCTGCATAAATATGGGAAAAACAATTCCACATATTGCTTGCAGAGATTCGGCAGGAAAAGAATATTTCTTTTCTACTGCTGTAAAACAAGACAGGCCATGGGAATCTGGACAGAGTACAAGTTTACAATGTCCGGTTTTGGGCAGGAGGTGGCAGGATCATTGACAATGTGACATATGTGCTCAACGTCAGAACTTATTTCTACTTTGCTGAGCGACATACAAAACAATTGGTTGGCAACAATTCAAAACAATACTGCTTCTCTCTTACTTTTGGCATTAAGGTTTTCTTGATGTTTATAACAGCTGCTTGAAGTGACAACCTGTTGTTTAATATTGTTCTCTATAGTAAACGTCGGTAACAGTGCATAGGATAGTGTGCAGTGTGTGTGTGTGTGTGTGTGTGTGTGTGTGTGTGTGTGTGTGTGTGTGTGTGTGTGTGTGTGTGTGTGTGTAAGATACTTGACAAATGATGGAAAGGTATAAATGATGGAAAGCTACAACACAAAATGGTAGACAGATAGGTAGAAAGATGGATAGGTAAATAGGCAGATACACAGATAGATACATCACAGATAAAATGAAGAATAAAATAAGAAATGGCACATCTAAGTGCAACTTATTAATTTTCCAGTCTGCATGAATACAACCTAAAAGTGAACCATGTAAAACAGGACTGAAATGAAATTACATGGGACACTTACATACTGATGTAAATCTGATTAGATTAAGGTATAAATCTTCTCAAGGAGCACACATTGTAGTTCTGAGAAAAAGCATACAATACTGATTCATCTAAGACATGGTTACTACTGGAGGAGCACAAAACACAGCTGAAGGTATGTGTGGGCGGCATACATCTTTGGCAGCTAAAATACATATACTTTAAACCATCTCACAACTTATTTTTTATATCACTGCTGATGATCATCGTGTTTCTCCTTATCATATTACTGTGTGAATGTTTAAAGGCCTCAAGTAATATTGTTCGTAGCACGTGTCCACTTATTCTTTCACTTTTCATTTTATATCACTGTTTAATTTCAATTCAGCTGAAGATGCAAAAGTTAAGATGCAAAATATGAAACACAAAAGGTAAATCTGAAATAGTTGCAAAAACGAGAAGGCAGAAATGTATACAAACTTAATTGTTTTAACACTGGGTACTATATTTTTATGCCACATAATGTATAACGAAGAAATTAAATCATTTAGTTGTTATCCAGATAAACTGTTATATAATATTTTCATTCTGTGTCTTCTCATTAGAATATTTTCCAGTTCTGTTTTGCTTTATGCTGTTTTTATATCATCTTGGATAATTGCAACTACTTTGCTTATATAAAGATATGTTCGATAGAAATAATTTCGATAAAAAATACAGGTATGTGGAATAAGTTGGTCCTGCCAGTTGATATGTCTGTTTTAATGCCTTCTACTATACCTTCATGTGTACTCTTATCAAAAAAGTAGTTTACAATTGAATACCCCAATACCATGGCATTATCTGACTGCATTTCCAAACAACACATGTCAAAGCCACTAAGGAAACAGTGAGTATGAACAAACCTTCACATGCAGAATACTTTTTCATACTTCATCTTTGAAAGGGAAGTGGGAAGATGTTAGAAAGTAGAACAGTTTCCTCTGAATATTAGGTCAGCTGGTATATCAAGGATCTAAAGATCTTAATTAACTGAACACTGATCAACACATTTATGCTTGGAATAAATCTCCCAGTCGATTAACTAATGCAAACAAACACATAGGGCCCATGTGTGTGTGTGTGTGTTTGTGTGTGTGTGTGTGTGTGTGTGTGCGTGTGCGTGTGCGTGTGTGTGTGTGTGTGTGTGTGTGTGCGTGTGTGTGTGTGTGTGTGTGTGTTTTGCGGGGATGCTTCCTCACAACCCATGAAGTATAATCTACTTTGTTATTGTACCAGTACATCCTGAGCATAATCAAAACATGGCAAATAAAATAATTTTGCATTTGTCAATCTAAATATGTCATAAATATAAAGCATATTCATTGTTTTTATCACCATTTAAAGCATACAAAAATAAACAAGCTACCACATCCCTTTCACTTCATCATCTTTTTGCTATACATACAAAATTGTTATTTTAAGATATTTGCTATCACCTGTTTTTGATGCTGTGCTATGAGCCATGATATACCTTAAAAACTGTCTAGACAACCCATGCCATATTATAGTGAACCATCAAAACAGAAGCCAAGAATTTACCCTCAGCTGCTTAATTTATAGGGAAAACAAAGGAATGGCTTTTTGTGTAGTCACAACTTTCAATTGATCAAAGTTCTATCATGTCTCATACTAAGACTTTACCTGACTGCAACTAATTTTATGCTTACTCCATGGATATAAACAGTTGCTCTCTTCCAGCATTTTATGGAGATTAGAAACACTTTAAAACAAGGCATCATGGGCATAAAATCCATCAAATAGTAACCAAGTCTGTTGAATATGTTGGACCCTCTCCATTTTCAAATGTGTTTGTCTATATTACAAGAAGATCTCAACCAATGTGAACCATCATTAGACTCATAATGATAACTCTGTTATTTATATCCTGTATTTTTTGATGTCCAGAAGTAGCTGCCATCCTGATACTGACTTTGTTTCACTTAGCTTAGACACAATGACAAAAGAACAACATATTCAAGTGAATCTGAAACCAACAACTTTATTTCATAAGTGTAGTTATAGAAACTTGGCATTAAATGTCACCTGACAAAGTACAATGGCTTAAAATACAGTGCACCATTACACCAGCTAAGGAAGCTCACATCCCTTACTGTATAGAAAAGTCATGACTGCAAATGTACTGGACAATTACAACAAATTCAACACTGTGGGATACAGATGTACAACAAAGGAGCCTGATCCTCTTAAAAAGAGTCTCTATTCTTCATGCTGAAAATTCTGCTTTATTTAATTTAGCAGAATAATGACTCTACATTCTGTATTTTCCTCCAAAACAATATAGTGGGTTAAAAGGCCCCCCATGGCCTTGCTTTACATCAAGATGAATAGTTTAAATAAAAGATAATGCCCCGTACAACTCAAAAGCGGCCCTAATGTACAGAAGGCATCTTTTGTTTGTGAATATAAGCTGAAAATTATAGGTTTATCCTCCACAGTAGCAGAAAAATGGCTTTTGACTTTAAGATTCTAAATTAGTCCAAACAAAGCACTGAAATACATAGTAGTACTTGTAAAAACATTTTTACATATTTATTTGCCCAGGCCCATACCCTTACAGTATAAACTTGTTTTCAAAGAAGATGGAAAGCTTGAACAGTTTGTGAAAGTGGGAAGAAATCAAAGCCACTGCAAGTAACATGCTCTAACCCTGATGGGCAATCTTAGATAAACAAACTTTGAATATTCAAAGGATTCAGGTTTTTGGCTTTGCTTTTTTGGCTCATTTAACTATAACAAAATTATGGCCATTATTTCTAGACACATCATCTGCGGAGGTGGTGCTGTGGTAGCGTTGTCGCCTCACAGTAAGACTTTGTCCTGTTCAATTCTCACCTAAAGCGTCTTCTGTGGAGACATGCGTGAATGGGCATGCCTTCGTTGAAGGTTATGCATCAGGGCTAGCAACTCGGTACGTAAAAATCTACTGCCAATCATTAGCGGACCGGAGTTCCGCTGTGGCGACCCCTAACTGGGAAAAGCCGAAAGATACAACAACATTTCTAGACACAACATGTTATAACTGTATATTATTACAACAAATGAATAATAGAGGACCCCCTAAACATACCGTAAATTCCCCAACTATACAACACAATCAAATAGTTCATGCACAAAATAACCAACAATTACATAAAAAAGTAAACCATGAGGTAATTTGTGTAACCAGATATTTAAAACAAATGATCAACTTATGCTGCTTTTACAAGTGCAGACATTCCTGAAACATACATTTTAGACAAATATAAAATTCTAATTTCTCACACCGACACATGTATTATTCTCTCTCTCTAGAGTATTGGTTCAAGTATTTCTGCCTAAAAATGTTAGTGCAAAATGTTCCATTACAAAAATTTGAGAGACTGTTTGAGAGTTTAGTTTACTGCCTCAGAAAACCACATTTTCCTTAATAAAAATCAACAGCTAATAATTTTGCAAAAAACAGTTTTTTGTAAGATGTGTTTCACTACACTGCCCACTTCCTTTTTAAAAGAATAAAAGACAATTGATAGTTTACAGTGATGTAATTCTGCAGTATGAATGTCAAAAAGCAAAGAACTATGAACGTCTATGATTCCTTATACACTAAAAATTTATTGTCAGAATGTTGCTGATGTTAAAACAAGTTTTAAAGGATTAAAATGGTATTACAAGCTGTAACTGACATACTCTTTGGTCAGTTCCATGGCTTAAAGGGATACAGCCCTGACCTTGACCCAGAAAACCAAGACTCCACTAGCAGCCTCGTTGCTGCAGCAGCCAGTAGAGGGAGGTGGAACTGAGCAATCAGTGTTATCTCGCACATCTCTGCGAATAAAAGATGTTTAGGTCACTGCTACACTGACCTGTAACAGAGTCAGGAGGAAGGGTTGCAGCATGATGGATGGCTATGTGTGCGCTGGTTCAACCAGCAGTGCTTGTGAACTATAAGTGAATTTCAATGCATGAGCAGAAGTGCAATGCTGTTATCATACCAGTACCGTGGGACCTGTTTAGCCAGTATGCATACTGGCACCAGTGAAAACTGAGGAGTTTCACTAACCTAAAACACCCTTTACTGCTACCTGAATGATGCCCCTCTATAAGGAGTTCTCCCCCCTCCCCCCACTGGGAGCTAGCAATTAGTTCAGTAAGAAAGATAAATAGGACACAATATTAGGAAGCAATCTGCTGATGGCTAACAAGCATTGAACTATATTGAAAAATTGCTATACAGAACTTCCTAAAGCTCAGACTGCTCCATTAAATTTAGTAAGACAAAACATTGTATCCAAAATGTATCCAAAATGTGGAAGAGAAATCTGATCTGTTAACTGCATATTTACTTCAAAAAATTCATCTTGTTGCTAAGGAAAGTGGTGGTACCAGTGTTGTAAATAGCTGCAATTAATACTGCCATAAAACAACCTTGTCCGCAACCTCAAAGGCAAAACACAATTGTCTGCAGAGTTCATTAAAAATGGAGTCACCTATACTGAGCCAGAAGGTATAGCAAACCTCCTGGCTGATAAATTCATCTCCAACTTTACCCCTCTCTCCACCTCAACCTTCCCTCAGGAAATACCATCAAATATAACTCCCCCTACTACCACTAGGAACAGGTCCTTAATGCTCTGTCTAAGACCAAGAACACTGCATCAATGGGCCCAGACAGTATCCCAGGATGCCTTGTAAATAGCATGAAACATGACCTATCAGGACCTCTGGAATTACCATTTAACTGTAGCCTCCAAACAGGTTTCATGCCTCATGAATGCAGAAAGTACAGTTGTGTACACTTACCATAAATGTAGATGTTCGAATGTATTCAGTGTTGCAGTCATCACATTTGGGTTATCCCTGCCAGGGTAGCCCTTGGCTGGCCCGAATACCAGAGGCTTAGTATTTCTGTGTCGGTTGCTGTTGCTTGAAGACTGACATCAGGTTGTCAGTAGTATAAAGTAAGGCAGCCAATGCCATTACATCAGTTTTTCTTGCCCTAACCTGTCAGGAGCCCCCAAAGTAGGAGGCCAGGTTCTGGTGGAAGAACCCCACCAGTGGAAAACAAATATCAATATGTCCCTTGTAAGGAAAGAAAGAGAATAAAGTGGGATGGAGGGAGGGAAACCAGGACTGCAACAGTGAATACACTCGAACATCTACATTTATGGTAAGTGTACACAACTGTACTATATTCTCTGTGTTTCACTGTTGCAGTCATCACATTTGGGTAGATTCCCAAAGCTGAGGAAATGGGTGGAGGCAGTCAAGAAAACTAGGGGCTGGCTAGGATGCCCTGCAAGACTGCAGAGGCAAATCCTGCCCTGGATTTGTAGAAGAGAGGCAGGTATTAATACTTGGTAAAAGTGTGAACAGATGTCCAGGTGGCAGCCTCAAGGATGTCCCTGGTGGGGACTCCTCTTAGGAAAGCTGCAGAGGTGGAGGCTGCTCTGGTGGAGTGTGTCCTGACCCCCTTGGGTGGTGGCTTTCTATGCTGTTTGTAGCAGAAATGGATGCAGTGTGCTATCCATTTGGAAATGGTTTGCTTGGAGATTGCTTTACCTTCTGCCCCTGTAGCAAAGCTAACCAGCAATTGATCAGACTTTCTGAAGGATTTAGTCCTGTCCAGATAGAATCTGAGCTGTCTGTGCACATCTAGAGAGTGAAGAATCCTTTCCCCCTTGTTCTGGGGATTAGGAAAGAAGGTGGTCAGATGAATGGATTGGTTGAGAGCCACAATGGACACCACCTTGGGCATGAAGGATGGGTTAGTTCTGAGGGATACCCTGTCTGCATGGAAGACGATGAAGGGTTCCACAGCCATGAGTGCTTGCAGCTCAGAGACTCTTCTGGCTGAAGTGATGGCCAGAAGAAATGCTGTCTTCCAGAAGATAACTTTTAGCTCTGCAGAAGAAGCTGGTTCAAAAGGGGGCAGGGTGAGCTTTTCCAAGACAAAGTTAAGGTCCCAAGCTGGTGTTGGTGCCCTTCTGGGGGGCCTCAAGTTGCTAGACCCTCTGAGGAACTGTTTGATCAAAGGGTGTGAGAAAAGGGACTGCTCAGTTAGAAAATGAGCAGAAATAGCAGAGGCATGAATTTTTATAGAGAAGAAAGAGAGACCACTGTGTAGTAGGTCAGCTACGTAATCCAGGATGAGAGGTGATGGAAGGCTGTGCTGTATTGGCTCCCTTAGCCTGGATCCAGGTGCAGAACCTTTTCCATTTATCTGCATAAGACTTTCTGGTGCTAGGACATCTGGCCTCATGGATAACATCCAGAACTTGTTTACTTATAATGGCAGATTGGTTGGGGGTTAGGGAATAAGCCAAGCTGCCAAACTGAGTGTCTGCAGTTTGGGATGCATGAATTCCCCTTCCCTCTGCGTCAGGAGGTTTGGAATCTGAGGAAGATGCCATACAGGCAGCAGGGACAGGCTGCGCAGCAAGTGTTACCAGTGTTGTTGGGGTCAGTCTGGAGCTATATGAATGGTCCTTGTTTTTTCCTCCCCTTATTTTGAGCAGTACCCTGAGGAGGAGAGGTAGGGGAAGAAAGGCACAGACCGATAGAGTGACCCATTAGAAGGACAGGGCATCCACTTTCCAAGCCATGCAGTGATGCTCCCTGGTGCAGAATTTTCTGAGCTGATGATTGGTGTGGGAGGCAAAGATGTTGACCTTCGGGGTTCCCCATTTCTGAGTTATTAGGGTGAAGGTACTTCTGTTGAGTTGCCACTCGTGTGGGTCCAGAAGGTTTCTGCTTAATTGGTCTGCCAGAGAGTTGAGAGAGCCTGGTAGGAATTGTACTAACAGGTGTAGTTGCATGGACGAGGCTGTGAACCAAAGGGTCATGGCCAGCTTGCATAGAGGGTAGGAGTGAGTCCCTCCCTGTTTGTTGATGTACCACATCACACTGGTGTTGTCTGTTTTGATCAGGACAACCCCTGGAGAGAGAAGGGGTTTGAAAGCTATCAAGGCGTGCTGCACAGCCATCACCTCTTTTTGACTGATGTGGAGAGGGATTTCCAGAGGGATCCATTGGCCTTGTATGCACCTGCCATCCAGGTGTGCACCCCAAGCGTAGTCTGATGCATCTGTAGTGAGGGTCTGGGTGGTGGGGGGTGGGGAGAAGGGTAGTCCCTTGTTGTGAGAGCATGCTGTTGCTCACTAAAGGAATTCCTTTCTGAGGCAAGGAATTATAGGTAGAATAGTTTCCAGGTCTTGAGATTGCTGACACCAAAGGCTCTTTAGGTACCACTGAAGTTTCCTCATATGCAGTCTGGCATATGGAAGGAGTAGTATGCAAGATGCCATAAACCCCAGAGCTTGCAAGATCTTCTTTGCAGATAGCTGGGGCCTGGTGGCTAGTTGAGAGAAGTAGGCTGTCAGGAAAATTAGTTTCTCTGGTGTAAGGAATGCCATCTGGGATGCTGTGTCCAGACTTGCTCCCAGGAAGATTATCTTTTGGGTGGGCACCTGTTTGGATTTCTTTTCATTGATTGTGTATCCTAGGAAGGTTAGTAGAGTCTTTACAAAGGCCAGGTGCTTGAGCAGCTTTTCCTAGCTGTCTGCCTGAATAAGGTAGTCGTCTAAGTATGGGTAAATCTAAATATTTCTTTGTCTGCAAAAGGCAATGGCTGGAGCCAGACATTTTGTAAAAACTCTGGGAGCAGTAGATAAGCCAAAGGGAAGCATAGAGAACTGAAAGTGCTGAGAAACTGCCCTGAAGCGGAGATATTTCCTGCATGATTCCCTGATAGGAATGTGGAGGTAGGCCTCTTTTAGATCTAGGGTGGCTAGCCAGGCATCCTTGGAGAGCATGGGTAGCAGCTGCTGGAGGGTGAGCATTTTGAATTTTGGGATCACCGGGAAGGTGTTTAGAATAGATAGGTCAAGGATGGGGTGCCAGGTGCCCTCTTTTCTGGGTACCAGAAAAAGTCTGGAGTAGAAGCCTTGGCCTATCTGTTCTGCAGGAACGTGCTCATAGAGAGAAGGGAAAGGATTTGCTTTTGAGCCTCTGCCCACTGATTTGGTGGTAGATCTGGGAACCCTTTTGGGGTTGGAAGGCTATGGAAGGAAAATCTGTATCCCTGAGACACAATGTCCAGAACCCATTGATCCTTGGTTATGGTGGCCCAGGTGCTTGAGTGAAATGAGAGTTTTCCTCCTAGGGTTAAATGAAGGTGGGCAGATGGGGGAGGAGGTGAGTCATTGTGAGTTCTTACCATAAGGGGGTGGCTTAGAGCTCCCTGGTTTTGAAGTGGAGGTAGTCCACTGCTTAGATCTCTGCATTCCCTGGGGCAGCTGTCTGGGGGGGGGTCTGTTTCCACTGGGCCTAGGCTGGGCTGGCTTACTCGGAGCAGGAAAGGACCAGTGCTTGGAGGGGCAATGCCTACTGAAGGAGCTGGACTTGTAATAAATCCTTAATTGTGCATATATTTTGCTTTTTCTTCCATCTTTTTAAGGCCTCTTCTGCCTAAGTGCCAAATAAGTTATCTTTGTGGAAGGGGCATCCAACAATTTAGATTTGACATGGTCTGGCAGGGGTTGTTCCTTAAGCCATGCATTTCTTCTAATGACAGATCCAGTGACTGCTGCCCTGCAAGAAGCATCTAGGGCATCAAAACCACAGTGCAAAGTGTGTTTAGCTTGCAGAATGCATTAAGTCTTGTAAATCTTTAGATTCTGCTCAAGCAGGAAGGGAAGACATTTTTTGTTTTAAGGAGTTCCAGGGTATGTTGCTGAAATTTCAGCATATGGAACTGACAGTTTAGTGCCCTGATAGCAAGAGTAGCTGAGGTGTATACTTTTTTACCCTATCTGTCTAATGCTCGGGAATCCCTGTCTGAGGGTGTGGGATTCTTAGCAGAGGTTGCTTTAATCCCTTTTGGCCCTTGAGAAATGACCTCAGGGTCAGCTGTTGGATTTTTAAAAAGATATTTGTGTGACTCAGGGACTCTATAGTACCTGTCAGGTTTTCTGGGAGCAGGAGGTAGGGTGTCAGGAATCAAGCTTGATTCAAGGAAAACATCATCCACAACATGCAGGACTAGGGGAATGGCCAAAGGTCTGTGTTGCAGAAGATCTAAGAATTCCCTGAGTCTTTTTTTAGACTGCGGGTAGTCCTGACTCTCCCACTGGAAATGCTCCCTTAAAGTATGCAAGGTTTCCCCAAAGGAAAAATCCTCTGGGGGAGATGCTGAAGGAATGGAGTCCTCTGCATCAGAATCCTCATAAGTGGAGAGGGGTTGCATGTCTTCATAGTCAGATGCATCAGATTAATCTGACTCTTGTTCAGACAAAACTACAGGGGATAGATCTCTTTTCCTTTTTGAGGGGGTAGTTTGGCTTCCCCTGATTAGCATGATAAGGTCTTTTGCCATTTTAAGCATTTGAGACTGAGGCAAGGTAGCAAGCACCTGTGAGTGGGTCATCAGTTTCTTGGCTGTGATTTGAACCCTGGGCCTAAGAAACTTGGTCGTTTTTGAAAGAACAGTAGTCGCAAAAGAAGACATTGGTTTGTGTCGAGATTCGGTAGTGCAAAGGACTTCCTCAGAAGCCAGTGCCTGCTCAGCGGCTCCGGACCCATCCAAGGTACAGACAATTGCAGGATCCTCAGTCAAAGAAGAGTTTTGTGGCATACCAGACTCCGAAAGGGTCTCAGTAGTAGCCTGCGAATCAACAGAAGCGGGCATCAGGGGCTGTGAAAGCACCTCACTAAGTACTGGAGGACTGACAATTAGCTTAATGGAAGTGTCTTCTGTAGGTTTGGACCTGTGCGGTCTGTCTCTGTCTTTATCTTTATGTTTTTTTGGAAGACCTGCTGTTGGATGGCTTACCAAAGAATCCAAAGAAAATTGCACTAGGTCCACAAAGATTACTTGTAAAATAACAATGGACCTGGGAAGGCATACATGAAAGCTTGCAGATAGTTGAATTCTCTTCCTTTAATGTCACAACCAAAGCACAAAAACAAAGCTCTGCATTAACGTCCTGAATTATGTTTTCATTTGTAAAACTTCATCAGATGTGGGCTGCTGTATCTTACCAAAGCCATATCTGAATTTGAAGACTGTAAACCAAAATATTGGGCTACAATAAGGGCCCGACGACAGATAGTTCTGGTGTTGAACAAAGCACAGACGCTACAACGGGGGACATCGTGGTCTGGGCCTAAACAAGTGACGCAGTAAGAGTGGAAGTCTCGGTGTAGTATTTGCTTTCCACAGGCGGGACAATTGTTAACTTTTTCTGACATCGGTTAGTGCAAGAAAAAAGGATCCCCAATGGGGTACTTAGCTTTAGAAGCCTTCAACTTCAATTCGGAGGTGAAAACACAAATGGCGGCCAACCAGCACTCATGCAAACTGCTTCTGCATGGCAAAAATGACTGGTGTATTGGTGTTGGCTGCCTTACTTTATACTACTGACGACCTGACGTCAGTCCTCAAGTGACAGCAACCAATGCAGAAATGCTAAGCCTCTGGTATTCGGGCCAGCCGAGGGCTACCCTGGCAGGGATAACCCAAATGTGATGACTGCAACAGTGAAACACAAAGAACATCAGCAACAGTCATCCCTTTGCACAAAGGTGGGCCATCTACAGACCCTGGAAACTACAGACCCAAAAGTCTCATTAGTCTTATATGTAAATCCATGGAAAGAATTGTCATGGAAATGATCAACAGAAATATAGTAAACCTCCAGACACTTGACCCAGCCCAGTTTGGTTTCATCAAGGGCAGATCATGCCTACTCAAACCTTGTGGACTTCTTTGAGAAGGTAACTAAAGCAATGGACGAGGGAAAAATGGTTCACACTGCCTAAATTGACCTGGCCAAGGTATTTGACACAATACTCCACTCGGGCATTGTTGACAAACTCAAGAGGTTATGTAAAAACTCATATGTCAGCCACAGGATACCAGCTGGCTCACAGACAGGACTCAGAAAGTTAGAATTGGGGAGTCCACCTTTACACAGAGGCCAGTCACAAGTGGAGTCCATCATGGATCAATCTTTGGCATTTACTTCCCTGAAGTCAAGGCTGATGTCAGTGGTCTCTAGCTGACTAAATTTGCAGACAATTGCAAATTAGGAGCTGTCATTGAATACCACACTGACACAAATGTTCTCCAGGAAGGGTTGACACAGACAAATAACTGATGTCGGAACCATGGACTAAAAGTAAATGCCAAGAAATGCAAAATGGTATCCTTTGGGAAGTTATCTACCCCTGGTAACTATCAAATTGACAACACACCCCTCAGAGTTGATCCAGTAGTTAGGGACTTACATAGATAGTAATCCAGCTTTTGACAATCAAGTGTCTAGAGTAGTAAATAAATCATTCTATGTTGTGCAACTTATAAACAAAGGTATGGCATCTAAGTCCAAGGAAGTTATTGTTCCACTTTATTTGGCATTCATCAGACCTATCATTGAGTACAATGCCCCCTTTGGTATGTACCTAAACAGGCATCCAGCAATTGGAATGTCCACAGAGGTTCCTCACCAAAAGAATACAGGGCATAAGTAAAATGTCCTCTGCAGACTGCCTCAAGGCCCTATCTCTGTATTCTGTCTCCTACAGGCTTTTGAGGGGAGATCTATGCCTGGCATACAGGGCATTGTCAGTCCCCACTCTGATGGACCCCCTGCATATCCACAAAATAAACAGCACCAGAATTACCCATCCTGAAGACTTAAACCTTGCCTGTGATATAAATAGGACCTGCTGGAGAGACAGGTATGTATCCCAGAGACTACCCCATCTATGGAACAGGCTCCCCATCCATGTGAAGCAGACTTCCTCCTCAACCCAATTCAAGTGCAACTTGTACAACTGGATGGGGTACAGGAAATTCATCCCTGGGTTGACATCTATGTCTCTAATGGACACAGGCAACCTGTAAATGGTTCAGCTCCCAGGCCCTTGCTTGTAAATGTTTCATCTCCCAAACCCCAGCTTACACTTATCAAGGGTATCAGTACTTGATTTGGGATGCATGGCTAAGCTTAAAAAGGTCTTATCTTCATTAGCCTAGTAAATACCTATGAACCACTAAACCTATGAACAAGGCTCAGGTAAAGAATGCGTGTGTGTGTGTGTGTGTGTGTGTGTGTGTGTGTGTGTGTGTGTGTGTGTGTGTGTGCGTGTGTGTGTGTGTGTGTGTGTGTGTGTGTGTGTGTGTGTGTGTGTGTGTGTGTGTGTGTGAGAGATTCAAATACAAGTAACTGTTGTAAATAATGTATACTTAATACTCCCTTTTCTTCCTCATTTTAGCCATCAAAGGACGACTAGACCCTTCAAGGGTGATCTTATTCAGATGTGAATCAGGAATATAATGATGCATTGAGATGAGGAGCTTGTTGCCATGCTGTAAACCAAAATGTCTGTGATTACAAGAAAAGGGTGGAAGTGCTTGCATAGCTATTTTTATACCCCAAGAAGACTTCTGAGAATTTTGCCTCAGCCAGTTAGAGAATGATGGAGGTGTGATGGGAAAGAAAGAGATACTTATTTTTGACTTTTATATTTTTATTTTTAAGCATGTAATGAGTTGACAGATTTGAAAAGTTCCCCTACAGTATACTTTGTCAGACATGTTGGGGTAGCAAATGGTTGTAACTAAGCATACCTCTCAACTGTTCTGATTTTTACAGAATGTCCAGATTTTTGCATCTTGTTTTTGGTCTGGTCCTCACAAAATTTGTGTGTTTCTAGCAATTCATAGAGGATTGAGGTCACTAAATAATTCTAAATAATGGCAGTGATTTAAGTTTCAGAATTCATATCCTTCAGAAAATATATAATAATGGAAAATCTGTCACTCTAGCAACTTTCTAAGTTTATAGGAGCAATATTTTAAATCTGTTCCTATTTTTGGGCCTTTGTACCCCTATTATTTCTGACTTTCTCCAGATTTCTTGTGCTGAGAGGTTGAGAGGTATGCAATTAAGGTAATGATGCTTCTTTGGAGCTGGGATACAGGATTTTAATTACTGAGACATAGTAAGGCCTTGCTAAGTTTAATGTTATTGGCTGCAACAACATCAACAACAAAAACAATTAATAGAAAATGGAAATCAACATCTAAACCAGCTGTAATTGAAATAGTGAATAGTGTAAAGGAGACAAAAGTACTAGAATTGGACTTATTTGAAAAGGGAAGGAATAAATTGCATAGAAATAAATGGAACTTGGGGGAATAAAACCTGCAGCATAATGTTCAGGAGGAGGAGTGAAATGTGATGGCATAGCAGAAATTATGCAATTTATGTAATATTGAAGTGAATGAATATTGTTATAATGTATACTTTATTAATAACAATGGAAATAGTATTATGTTTTTTTTCTGTTACTATATATGTACTTAGGTCACATTAAAAATGTTTAAAAAGTATAAGAATTTCTTATCATTAAAGGGTATGGTTAGCACCGCCAAATAGTGGTATAATTTAAAATGGGATGTTGTATTACAATCTGTCTTGCAACCATGAAATAAGGAAGCTACTATCAATAAAAAACATAAAATAAGAGCGGAAAAGCCAGTAGGTTTGTATATTTGTATACTTCACTAGTTATAAGACCAGTGACATAATAACTTCACAGCTTCGATCTGATCCTAATGCACACTGTTTACCAAACAATTAAAAGTTAAAAAGGAACATTTCCATGAAACTAAAGGCAGCTGTTGGGCAATAAGGCTCATTTTCTGAAAAATACTCTTATAATATACACTCATATTATCCTGCGGGCGTTTAAGACACTTAGGTATTGTCTTCTGAATATATTCTTCATAATGTATGCACACATTTGTCAGTCACAGACTGTGTGAATATAAACAAACCTCACTGCACTAAGCTTGTAGTGGCTTGCACTATCTTACGCAACATCTACATTCTTTCAGAGAAAAGAAGTATTAAGTTTATCTAGCTTTTCCTGGGAAGGCATCATTTGTCCTAGCTGACTCCACTACCAGCAAATTTAGCATACAACCAAGAGCTCCTATATGTTACTAACTTTAATGTGTAATATTTGCTAAAGCAATTGCACCAGTTACTTTTTTTTAAATTATCAACAGTCAGATGAACAAAATTAATTGTGCTTGTCATATTAGAAGTACAATAGTACCATTAAAATAAATACAAAATCAATAATCCTAAAGACACAGAACTTGTACATCCTTTGTAAAGCAAATCAGCAACTTTCTTTTAAACACATGCAAATATATTTTCTTGCTCTGCCATGTTAGCTGTATCTCAGTTTTCTGCAGATGGCAGCACAGTCTGCCTCACCAGGGTGCATAGAAATCACTGCCCTAAGTCTGACCACCTCTTCCCATCATCACCCACTCACCCTTAATATACTCATAGTGGCAATCATCACCTCATGAAGAAAACAAGAGGCAAGCATTTGTGTACAGAATCCATATACACATCAATGATGGGTTAGTTTACTGCATCTACCCTTCAGAGCCTTTTGTCTGAACTGCCATATATTTTTTTCTTAGCTATTTGCAAGATGTCCAGTGAAATAACAGTGTGCATATTCACATGCATTTTCCATAATACTCTTTTAACAGATATAAATATGTGGTGTAGCTCCTGTCATCATGTAACATAAATCATTCTGTGGAATCTTATGCATTTACCCTACCAATGGTTAGCACATTGCTCAGATCGTCTGATGTAAGCTAATCATATAGCAACAAGCTCATTTCCACATCCTATTTATACCACATCAAGCTCACAATCCACACCATTTACAGCATTCTAAGAAAAGTTGATTTTAAACTGCAGTCTTCTTTATAAAACATAGTAAATTAGAAGCTTTTTAAAGATATTTAGAATTCCAGCTGTATATTTTCTTTATAAGCACACTGTGATAAGATTTGCATACCTCTCAACTGTCCAGATTTTCACAGAATGTACAGATTTTTGCCTATTATTTTTGGCCTGTTCTTCATAAAATTTGTGGTTTTCTGGCAAATCATTAAGAACTTAAGTAACTAAATAATACTAAATACTGACAGACATTTGAGTTTTAGACTTCATATCTTTCAGAAAATGTGTAATAATGTCAAATTGGTCATTCTAGTAACTTTCTAAGTTTATAGGAGCAATATTTATAATCTGTCCCTATCTTTGGGCCTTTGACCCTCCCATTTTTTCTGGCTTTGTCCAGATTTTTTGCACTGAGAGGTTGAGAGGTATGGATCCCCCTCATTTCTTCAATTTCCTGAGTGAGAGTACTGTGTGTCTGAGTTAGTTCCACCATCTCAATACAGAAAATGAACTGCAATGATGAACACTGCAAATGGATAGTCAAACAGCTTGAATTACTGAAAAGGCTATATAAAACATGTATTTCTGATTGCAAGATGTTAACTTACATTGCAGGACTACATCAGCAGAGGTAGTTACTGATATGTGATCAACATTACTTTTGGCAGTATCTGTTTCATTGTATATGTTATACTCATGAACTCCATGAAGAAACAACGTTCTTGGCAGGCTAGACTCCAGTATAGTCACTATCTATGCCATGAGACTTCAATGCTAAAATGAAATACAGTCATATAACAGTAGTATTACTCTATAACAGTAATCTGTCCTTCTTTAAGGCGTATGACCATATCTCATAAAGTAATTACAAAATGTATGCTCCTTGTTTAGATGGGAATTTTAGGCACTGCTGACAAAATTTCTCCTAGGATAAAATAAGTAAATAAATAAGTACACATATACATACATACAGAATTAAAAGGACTTGTTCTAGATTTAAAAATGGCATCTGGCACACTAGTGGTGAACTGTGAAGAAATTAAATGTGAAGCCTTGTCATGTTGCTGTACCAAACATTTAACCAGTGAAAGTGCTTAAAGTTGATAAAGAACAGCAATGCCAAGTGTGGGTAAGGCATCATTTTTATTGTGCAATCATTTTAAGTCACATTGAAAGAAAGATAGAAATATATTTGTGAAAAATGTATAAGAATGCATTTGTCAAAGTAAGCATACCACCTTAACTTTACATTTTCCATACATTCTCCAGAAAATTCAGTACACTGTACTTTCTGATGCCACCTCAAGAATAGTAAATACAATTATATTTTGGCAGACACTGTGACAAATGACTTCAAGGTTCCTTTCCCCAACATATTATCTTATTTACGATTCTCAGCTAGAGCGTCTTCTGTGGAGACATGCGTGAATGGGCGTACCTTCGTTGAAGGTTGTGCGTTAGGGCTGGCAACTCAGCACATAAAAATCAACTGCCAATCATTAGCGGACCGGAGTTCCGCTGTGGCAACCCCTAACCGGGAAAAGCCGAAAGACACAACAACAACAACAACAACAACCTTTAATTCTTGACAATTCCATACATCTAATACTGCAAGCCATTTCCGATCAGTCTGTTGTCTGTTCCCTCACTAAACTGTTTAAATGACCTGTAACTATTTGCTGGCTTATTTTGAAGACTGTAACTTCCAATCCTTAAGCTTCAGCCATTTTTATCCATTTAGTCCTAAGCCCTAAACAATGTACACAATGCAGTTAAGTCATGACTTACTCATCAGTTAACTCAGACAGCACTACCCTTTAGTTTGTAATAACAAATGCAGCTTTCCATGCTCCTTAATCACTTGGTTAATCTTCCTTGTAATGGCTACATCCTTGTTTGCATTTGGTTTTAAAAACCCATGCTATTACATGATATTCAAAAATATTCCTTATCGGGCTGTTCAGCAGTCACAACAATACCTCAGGACATTTTGATTTTATAAACATAATATATATAAATATCTGTGTGTACTAAGTCTGGTTACAAGGCTGAGCTTCCTAAATGCATTACTTTTTTTTAATATTTTCACTAGAGAAGTTCAGAATGGCCCAGTTAGTGCATAAGAAAGTTTTAAATGTGCTGCAGGAATAAATTCCATAAAGCCATCCGAATGGTAAATTTTCAATGTAAACATTATGCATTTTGACCCGAAAAAGGAAAACATGCAAATGTCACATTCATCAGTTCTAAAGAAATTATCACATTAAGTTGTGGGTAGGACTGCAATAAATTTAAATCTGCATTTGACAAAGTAAATTTAAAGCAATAAGATAGTAAAAGTTTAATATTTTCACTTCAGATACTCAGTTCAGTATTTAAAATGCTATCCTATGGTTACAGATAGTCTCAAATGAATGTACTCAAATAAGAGTAAATTTTTTTGCATTTTTCAGAAGTAGTTCAACTTACAGTGGCCAGAAGACATATATAACCATCTAAACTAATGTTTACAACACAGATCCCTACATGACTTGCTTAGAGACAGGGTTACTGATATGAAATAAAAAATATATTATCATAGGAAACAACAGATGAAAATAAGCATAACTTTTTCAGTGTGTTGAAACACCATTTGTGAGATAAGTACGTTGGTCAAAATATCTTAATCTCTTCTCTCTTCCCTCCAAAGATGGTTGATTGCACCACCATCTGTGCCTCCAGGTTGTTGGTTGGCCTAGAAGGGCTGGGGAAAGAAAGGTCACCAATCAATTGCTGGCAGTTATGTTGGCCAAAGAGACCAAAAATATTTACATAGAAAGAGAAGTAAGGTGGCAGGGGTACCATTAGCTGCCTTTAAGTGACACATAATGTAAAAGAAAACTATTGCACGGCGGTGAATTTGAATTGAGACATACATTTGAAAACTAAATACTACTACATTCATAATGAACTCTTTGCATATTTTGAGATAATACATTTTAATTTACTAAAGACACAACATTTGTCAAATGCAATGTAGTATCAGGATTCTGACAGCTTTCAGTTCATTAAGCCCAGAATTACCAGACCTAACTTAATAATATTACTTTAAAAATGCAGCCAGCAGAAATCCTTCCCATATGAAACAGGAGGAGATTCTGAAAAATGAGAATAATCTCATTTTGGCATGGATGTGAATACTCTGAAATGGTTTTCAAAAAAAAAGTCTAGCTAGCAATTCATGAAGAGTTCGAATAGATTACTGTGAGTTTTTGATAAAAATGTTGAAGGCAATGAAACTTACTATCCTGTTGTGTATAACTGAATAAGGTTATACACCGTATACTCATACTGTACTTAAAAATATCATCAACCCTTATAGCAACCTGAAGTCACCTTGCTCTTCTAATAAACTACCGGTTCAAACATCCAAAATCAACAACTCTGCTGGGGACTCTCTGTTTGATAACTCTGTTGGCAAAACTTGGAACTCTCTTCCTGCTGATCTTACTCTTGAACCCTCTCTTACTCAGTTCAAAAAAAGCCTCAATCTATACTTTAAAACTCACTGGCTTTGTCCTTGTTCAAAACCCGACTAGATCCTCCTCTACAGTCTGTAATCATGTTATACTGCCTAGTCAATTTGTCAACACTGTTTTAAAAATGAGTGCTTAATCTACCTGATGCTCAACTGGAGCCTGTAAGCTGTCTGTAACTTGCAATCATTTTTTGATTTTTACTGTATGTTCTACCTTGGAGCTTTTCTCCCTGGACCTCCACTGAAAATGGACATGTATTCAGTCAGACTATGCTGGTCAACAAATGTAAAATAAAATAAATAAATAAGGCACAGTGTTGTAACTTGCCCCTTATCTTAGTTTTCCTTCTTTATAAAACATATCACTAGTGGCAGGACAACCTCCATTTCACTGATGCTAATTGCCTTGGCAGGAATGATAAATGCATTTAATCTTGCAGGGACTTGAATCTGCAGCAATTAAAATGATCTGGAGCTGCAGTATCTATTCATTCACATATATGTATACATCTAATCCTGAAGGGGCACAATGCTCAATCTCAAAAATGGGACAAAATGGGATGTCTGTCATAATTCTCTCAGTATTACAGCAGAACTTGCATGCAGAAATTCATGCTGCATGCAAGGTACATTAGGATCTTTAGCAGGGGTCCAGTGTGTTGATTGCCCATATTAAGTCAGGGGAAACAATATTTATTCATCTACAACAAAACAGAAGCAACATAGTGAAAGTCATACAAAAACAGTAATCAAGCACTCAGTAAAATCATGTTTGTGTGCTTTGGCATCTTTTGATCTTTTGATTTGGTCATAAAACTGAAGGTGCAGCATGTAAAAACACAGCTACAGAAAAGGGTTTTCAATTACTGCATTATAAACCACTACACTTATATGTACTTATATATATATATATATACACACACACACACACATATATATATATATATATATATATATATATATATATATATATATATATATATATATATATATATATATATATATATAAAACTATATATGTGTGTAAATGTATATATATGTGTGTACGTGTGTGTGTGTGTGTGTGTGTGTGTGTGTGTGTGTGTGTATATATATATATATATAGATATATATATATATATATATATATATATATATATATATATACTTACGCGGGTCTAGGACACATGCTCGACTAGCATATGTCCAAATCACAAAACATCATACACACATACACGAAAGTGCTTAACATCGAAAAGTGCATCCGTGTATGTGTAGTTCAAAAAAAATCTACGTTTCTGCAGGGCCCCCCACACCCCTCCCCCACTTTATTATTCTCACTTCGAGATCGCACTACAGTGGGGAAAAGGAAATTTTCCCTTACCCGCACTGTAGTCCGATCTACGAAACAGGCACACATACATGAAATCGCTTGTCGATGTTAAGCGCTTTCGTGTATGTGTGTTCGATGTTTTGTGATTTGGACATATGCTAGTCGAGCATGTGTCCGGATCCCATTTACGCACATACATGTGTGTTTGTGTGTGTGTGTGTGTGTGTGTGTGTGTGTGTGTGTGTGTGTGTGTGTGTGTGTGTGCGCATTTATACGTGTGTGTGTGTATATATATATATATATATATATATATATATATATATATATATATATATAAATAAAAGCAATATTTCTAATTTGAATTATATAAAGACTGCTTCTTTCAGGATTTATTTTTGGTACCGCACTACAAACAGAAAACTACTGATTCTGTTAACATTCATTTCTCTACAGTAGGATAATTTAATTACATGTTGTTGCCTACTAGACTAGAATGTTTATGCTGGGAAGACAGTCATATTCATTAAGCCAACAGAAGCTCAAAATACTTTCAAAAACTAAGAAGGTATTTCACAGAGTAAAGAGTTTGAATTTATTGAAGCAGAAACAATGATAATCAGAATGACTTTGATGATGACGATGTGGTCAAAGGGAAACACTTTGTATATCGAGATGAACAATTGCATATATGAAAATTTATCCTACTTTCTGCTGGCATTAGTTAAGTGATATGCTAATGTAATGATAATATCTATCACTACTTATATATGCAAGAAACATGATGTATCTTACAGGAAATGCATGTCTTATGTAGTGTGCGGTTATTGTTTTGCCTTTTTTCCTAAAGTTTTTATTTTATACATATAAACTTATTCTGCACTGCGATTTCGTTTTTTTTTTTTTCACTTCACTTGCACCTGATGATGTTGCATCAGTTGCCGTATTGCAAAACGTACACATTATGGATATCGAATAGGATTTTGGATGCAGGCCCTTAAGGAGAATAATAACAGCTATACAGAACATTATATTAGTAAAGAAGCAGAAAGTATTGTAAGAACTAATACAGAGGGCTAGAGGCTAGAGGAGTGTTAAGTGTAAGACCAGCTCTGGCTAAGTTTTTAGTCGAGTCTAGAACAGAAGCTGTTGTTAAGAAAAAAGAGTAATTAGCAAGGCATATAAAATGCTGCAAGATAACTGTATAAATGTACCAGACAAGGTTAAAAAATTTTGGGAAGAGAGGGTGAAGGGACAATACATAAAGGAGGGTATCTTTATGCCACCCAAGTATAGAATAAAATCCAGAAATTTTAGGATTTTTGCATGGATGTGTTTGCAAACAGCATTTGCTAGGTGACAGGTGACTGGAAACATACGTTTTGGGAAGGTAATGAGTTGGTGGATTTTAAAAATTTCATGCAGAGAACTTTGTTAAAATGTTGGGGGAGCAAATGATGGAATGAAAGGAAATTATTATTTTGAGCCTGGATATAAGATGTGAATTGTCCAGACATAGTAATGCTTTGCTGGGTTTAATGTTTCTGGCTGGCAAAAAAAGCAATTACTAGAAAATGGAAACCAAAATCTAAACCAACCATAAATGAACTACTGAATATTCTAAAGAAAATAAAATAATTGAAGATGGGATGTTTAGAACAGGGAAGGAGTAAACTATATAGAAATAAATGGAATTTTAGGTAACAACACATCCAGAAAAATGTTCAGGAGGAGTGAAACTAAAGGGAAGGCAACACTTGACCAATTTATGTAATGTTGGAGTGAATGATAATTGCTAAAAAAAGAAAATTGATATGTATAATGCATCAGGTTAATGAAATGTGTTTAAAACGGTTCATATTCATTTTTTATAGCTGTATATGTACCTGTATCATTGTCAAAAATGTGTGAAGTTAATAATGGTGTTAAAAGAAAAAAATATTTGCCAAAATTAGAACACAACATAAATAATTGTATCACTTAACGCTTCTTACCAATATAAAGGTTAAGTGAATACTACCATATAAAACTGATGTATTTTTATTAATTAACATTTATTACACAACGTGATTATAACCAGACTGTGACACAGTTGCTCTGTATCTTATTTGGCACCACATTATCTCCACTGAGACTCTGTTCTGCACACCAGATATGGGGAGAGATGCAGCACTACAGTCCTTCAGTGTGTAGCAGGAACAGGGATTAGATACCATCTTAACATTATCTGTTAACATTCCATTTGCCTATATAGATAGATAGATAGATAGATAGATAGATAGATAGATAGATAGATAGATAGATAGATAGATAGACAGCTTGCTCAAGACACTTTTGCAAAGCATCATTGTGATGCAGAACAATTAAACTGTATCTCACTTCTACTACTGTAAGTGGCAACATTACATTTCAGTAACAAAAATCAGGGACTACAGCACCCAGCAATTCTTATGCAGCACTGTATTCAGGCACAAAGTGTAACAATGTTATAAAAAACTTCTTTACCCAAAAAAAAAGAAAAATATGGGAAACCACTCCCTTGTTGGCAGGTGATATTTCCATTGTTGAACATCTCAGGATGTAAAAGAAAGAGAGCAAGAGTGTATAAATTTGAAACTAGGGATAGCAACATGCTAAACATGGCAACTGCACTGTCTAAATATCCTGTACACATATTTCCAAATTATCAAAGAAAAGCTTCAGGCACTCGTACACTGACACTTCCACAAAGACATGGTACAACTCCATTACAATCTGCACGGTACTGTCCCAGTCACTCCTAAACTAATTTAGCTGTGAATTCTCCTCTAAAATCAGCAGAGCAGGAGAAACCAGTAATTGACTGCTGTGTTATAGGATCATAGGTTCATAGGTAGGTACTAGGCTATTGGCCTTAGGGCCCGTTATAGTAACAATGTACCTGTATAAGGCCATCTATTGTAGTACCCTAAAACAGTGCATGTTGAAGGATGGAGAATAATATATACGAAAGTCAATGCAGCTGCTATAGTTGTCTTTCGGCTTTTCCCAGTTAAGGGTCGCCACTGCGGAATTCTGGTACACTAATGATTGGCAGAAGATTTTTATGGTGCCAAGTTGCCAGCTCAACGCCCAACCTTCAAAGAAGGCACACCCATTCACACACACACCTACCTGCATGTCTTTAAATGTCACTCGACCACGCAGAAGACATGCAGACTCCACAGAGAAGGCGCTTCAGCCGAGAATCAAACAGGAGAACCTCTTGCTGTGAATTGACAATGCTACCTGCTGCACCACCTCAGCTATAATGTAATGAAGATAAACAAGAGGTAGTAACCATTAGAGCTTTCTGCATTTCATAACTTGTGTAGTTGGGAACACTTCATAGTATACACATGCATGTGCATGTGCGCACACAACCACGCGCTCACACACACACACACACACACACACACACACACACACACACACACACATTAAATTTCATATACCTCACCCCAATGTCCACTGGAATTCTAATAACACTATTATTTCTACAAGCATTGCTGAAATGAAAAGTAAAATTATGTTTTTGAGATTTACTCAGTGAAGAAGGCAGGAGACAAAATTACAGCAGATTTTACTAACATCCAATTATGTCTCCTTTCCAACCCTTTCAGGTGAAGAACAAAAGCAATGGGTACAGCATACAGGTGGAGTAGCACATAAAGGAAGTGACTGGTGGGATATTCATGGCATATACATCTTCCTGCATTTCTACTTATCTACACCTTACCTTGGTTAGGGCTACAGGGTGGGGGGGGGGTGTTGATGGGCTGAGATTGAATGGCAAGGCCCTGTGGCTCTGTACCTTGCAACCTCCTCCCCCACACTGATCCACAAAACAGAGACTCCACAAAACCAAACACTGAATCTGACTTTAGGCTGAAAACGTAGGTCACACACACTGACAAATGCAATGTAGACACCTGACAGCAAGGCCATACACTGTTGGCATAAGCAGGAACATTCTGCTGTTCCTCGGATGCAGTACAAAAACAAAACTGTTCAAATTAAGGTTATAATATCAGCACAGAAAACAAAAAGAAAAATTAAGCTGAATTAGGTAACAGCAGTGTAGTGGTTTATGGAAACGTTGTGTGCTTACTTGAGATAGGTAGACACTTGCAGTGATAATATGTGCGCTAATCTATCATACTAAATATTTAACATGGATTTCCTGGCACACTCAGTGGAACAGCATGGAATATTGATGAATATGGTTTTTAATTGTTCCAACAAAATTACTGATACTTGTCTCATGCTAATATCTGTAGCTGCACATAACAGCCACATCAACAATTGCAGTCAGTTTTCTACACATTATGTGTGCAAAGCCTCTGCTGTCCTCTGGAAATATGATAATAATTCATGGGAGTCAAAACCATGAACTGCATGGGACCCAGTCTGAAGTTCGCCACTCCATCTTTTTGGAAATCATTCTCTTTGGTCAGCTGGGATGTTAAGCTGAAACTTAACTGAAATATGCAGTCATTCACAAGCTGCATGCTCTTGTTGTTGTTTACTGTATATTTCTTTTAGTTGCAAATATTCCTACAGCTAGATTTTCTAAATCTCAAACTCTGTCCACAATAGGAAGAGATGATAAAGTAATACCTCACTCCCTAAGCCGTACTAGACAAGAAGTCGTAAACCACAGAAACCAATATAGCTGGAATGTTGTCAAACACAGTATTGGGCAACAATGAGTGAGTCAGTCTAGTGAGCCAGTAATAGAAACCAGTTCCATCACAGACACACACACACAGATACACACACACACACACACACACACACACACACACACACACACACACACACACACACACAGGCACACATATAACAACCTAGTTTTAAGACATACAAACTCAAACCATAATTGATAAAGCTGCATCATCTAACAGTCTGTCAGTCACTGCTCCCTGTAGACAGAAATGTAAATATTACATGGTCTGGTCACAAACAAACCAACCCTCCGGCTAAGTCTGACAATAATGAGCAAAGCTATTTCCTACATAATCCATCTTTGTTCAAAAATATTTGGAAGCTCAAACATAAGCTTTCTTATGCACTACAGCTAGTATGCAATAATATGCTTCATCCTCACCCATGTGTGCATGATGCTGAATAATACAACCAGAAAAACTGTAATCTGAAATGGCTTATAATGGCTCATTACCTGTAAAGTGTGAAGTCTAGGTCATTTAAACAGTAATTGAAAGGGAGCATTTCAGTTTGTTGATACTGTTTTCATTTCAACATACATTTTAGTATTGCACTGAGATCTCATTGGTTGCTTGTAAGTGTTCTGTAATGATCTGAGCTGAAGAGGGCTAAAATTTAGAAAGGTGTCTTGTGGTTTCAGTGTTTTTCTGTCTCTGTGGTTGTGCAGTCTTGGTGTCATCATACTTGTTAAATGGGCATGGTGCATTAAGGAGTACAAGCTGTTAAGGGGTGCAGTGGTTAAAGTCACCCTATGTAATGCAAAGTTGAATTGCATTATTACTATTATTATTATTTATTATTATTTATTATTATTATTATTATCACTATTTTATGACTAAGATCAGCAGCTTAAAATGTGGAGAGTTTCTTTGTCACAAGTCCCAAGAAACCATTTCTAACTTATCCTGATGTGTTACTGCACATGCCAAACAATGTAACTCCTACTCTTGAAACAGTTTCCCACCACAGTTTATTCTGATGACATTTTCATGTTCTTTCAGTTATTTAAGTACCATGTTAACACAAGACAGTACAGTCTAGCTCTCATGCTCCATCTCCTCAAAACTAGCACCATTATGAATGTAACACATTTCCAGGCTGTATGTTTTGCCTTTACAAAACATTCAGTGGCTACAGAAACACAATACAAAGACAAAAGGCACTCTAGTTAGGTTCTTTACCAAGATACGCACACACAGTCAGGCATGAGACCATAGACAATGACTAAATGTAATTTGATGTTCATTGGCTGCATGCAAAATTTAGAAAAAGAATGGACTTGATGGTGGTGCCATGTACTCTTCGATTGATTTCTATTATTGTTTATTTATTTATTCATTCATTCATTTACCGGCCCATCTTTGATTAGGTTAGTCTCACGAGACTAATAGTCTCTTTTCAGCTGAGACCAGAGTTAGCATTCACACTGATTGTGGAAAATTAGGTCAAGGCAACATGGAATTTCCCCTACTCTTTTTGTTTTCAGTGGGAACCATTTTGGAGGAGCACTTTTATTTCTGTTTCAGGCACACAGGTGGCCCAGAGAAACAGGGAGGCAGATGGAGAGAGAAGGAGATGATGGAGAAGTGAAAGAAATGAAGGAGAAAGCAAATATCAAAACCAGAGAATGTGTGCAGGATTCCGATTAAATGTTTCAAAGAAACTTGTTTCATGGAGATGAGTCATCAAATGATGGATGTATAATTATAACCCTCTAGTCGGGAGGGTTGCAGGATGGTTTACTTAAAGAAATGGTGGTGCAGACTGACCCAGAAAATGAAGGAGATGTTTCCTGGGCAACATTATGGAGAAAACACAAAAGGAAGATGCAGAGACAATCCTGAAGAGTAATGGTGAGCTGGAAAAGAAAACATCCAGGAAAGTAAAAGAAGGCAAAAGTGGAGTTGTAGAAAAGAAGGCAGAAGAAAATGAAAAATGGAAGTAGGTGGTAAGGATTCAAAGTAAAGATGACAAAGAAATCAATAGGTATGAAGTGTGGGACAATTTAATAGCACTTTTGGGTGTAAAAGCACACGAGGTAAGAGCATTTATTTTTATTAAGAAAGAGACATTTTGTGACATTATATTTGAGACTGTGCTTTCAATGGAAAGTTTTCTTGGAGAATATGAAAAACCTTGTGGAATCTTTATGTGATAAAAATATTTAACTGAGAAACAAAAAAGAAGATTCATGTACAATTTCAAACAGATGTAGAAAGAGACAATTTGAAAGGACATTTGAAAGCTTTATGTAAGGAAGTACTGGACACTGCAAAAGTTTATGACAAAAGGGGTTTATGGACTGGTGGCTAGGATTGCAATACTATGTTAAAATAGAAAGAAAAAAATATACATATACCAAGCATGATAAATATGGAGGGGAATAGGGGAATTGTAAAAGAACGGGGACAAGCCAAATCATGTTTCTTTTATGGAAAAGAATGACATTTGATAAGTAATTGTGAAAAAGAAAACATATTTATTGGGAAATGGGACATGATGCAAAACAATGTGAATTGAAATTCATAAATGTAAAAAGGTGGGCATTTGTGTATGGATTGTAAAATGAAAATAACAGTAAGAAAAAATAAAGGGAAGAAAATGAACAAAAAGAAGAAATTTCAGAAGTAGAAACAGAAGGAAAAATAATAAAGAGGACATAGAAGAAGGTTCTGAAATAAGTGATGATGAACACAAACTGGGAAGTAGTAAAGGGAAAATGGAATTCTGCTGGTAAAAGTGTAAAATAAAAAGAAAATGTAAAGGGATAAGTACAAAAGGCAAAAAAATAAAGGAAATGAATGAAAAAGAAAATATACAGCTAAAGACTGAGGCTTGGTATAATGGCTAAAGTGTTTAATTCACACACAGAAGGCACAGTGTTTGATTCTCACCTTTGGGAAGGAAATTGGTTATGCTTAGAAAGGTCTATTAAAAAGGTAGTCTAGAAATTAGGTATGAATTTATATTACCATGGATCTAAGGAAAAGGGGAAATTAAAATTTAGGTTGTTTTCTGTAAATGTGAATAGTTCTAAGAATATAGTAAGAAAAATAGGAAACGTGGAGTGGTGCAATACATTTAACGTAGATGTAATTATATTAGAAGACACAAAACTTTTAACAAATGAAGATAGATTATAAACAGAGACACTATGGGGAGGAAAGACAATCTGGAATTTGGAATATGAAAAATGTTCTGGAATAGCTGTATTCTGTAGAAATACAGTAAAGCTATTAGATGTAACTTTAGCAAACATGAGAGGTTTAACTATTGTAGATTTAAAATGGAAAGAACAAGTATATAGAGTTATAATATTAGGGTCTATATTAAAACATCCAAGTTTCAAAACTTCGAATGTTCTAATATCAAACCTTATTCAGCGAAAGCTGAAAATATTGAAGCAACAGAAAACCAAACTTTTTTCCTAGGGAAAGAATTCAGTTGTCCGTTTCTGTTGCTTCAGTATTTTCAGCACTGTGGTGGAAAGTTAAGGGTCGGGTTCAGGTAAGTGTGTGATTGAGTGTGGGTTAGGTTAATTAGGGTTCGGGTGCGGGTTAGGTATGTGTGCGATTGTGTGGACGTGAGGGTTAGGGCGGGTTATGTGAGTTAGGGTTAGGGCGTGGGTGAGGTGAGTGTGCGATAGTGATGGACCTTAGGGTTAGGGTTTGGGCTAAGGTAAGTAGATAGTTAGTGGTGTTTGTATAGTTTAGTGTAGGGTTAGGTGTGGGATTTTAAGTATATGTATGTGGATTGCTGTTTGTTTGGTGTGCTTGTGTTGTGTGTATGTGTTTTGGAACAGCAAATTTTTTCCCTAGGAAAAAAACATTTCTGTTCTGTATGTTTGACGTTTTCAGCTTTCGCTGAATAGGGTTCGATATTAGAACATTCGAAGTTCTGAAACTTCGATGTTCTAATATAGACCCATAATATTATATGTTTATACTAACTGTAAAGAAAGGAAAAGCTTATTTCATCAGATTTTAGAATATGTAGTGATACATATGGATATTATAATAACAGGAAACTTTAATTGTAATTTAAGAGACAAGCATAAAAACAAAGAAAATAATATAAAACATGTTAGGGACAAAATTTCATGGACTTACAAAAGGGGCAGATATAGAACTGAAACAGAATATGTTGTAGTATTAGAGGGTTTAGTTATAGGAGAAGGGGATATAGTAGAAACAGGATTTTCTGATCATCTTGCAATATGATCAGAAACAAAAGAAAACAAGGAATATATAAATATAGGCCAAGGAATAAAAAGGATAAATAAAGCATGGAATGAAGAAGGAAGGAGATTAGTAATACAGTTATGGAAAGATCATATTAGTATGAGAACATTTTCTAAAAATGGTCTAAATGGTAGATGATATTTAAGAAAAATATAAAAATGTTTTTGACAATGGCAATATGATGTGAGAAAAGTAGAGAAAGAAAAATAAAAAAATATAATGATGCTTTGGAAGATTTAGAACATAATGCTAGAAAGTACTTTAAGGAAGAAAAATAATTTATATGAAATAAATCAAAAACATTCAAGAATTGTTATATAAGCAAAATATTTTTATAAGGAAAAAGAGAAGTTTTGAGTTACTTAAGCAGATTAGTAAAGGAAGATAGTATAACGAGAGAAATAAAAAATTAAAACAGAGGAAAAGAAAGAACCCGGGAAAAGATTCTGAATAATGTAATACAATATGTACAAGAAATGTTTAAAGAATGAATAGAAGGTAGTGAAAAAACATGGAAAGTTAAAAAATTGACAGAAAAAGAAAATAAAGATATTTCTTTAGTTAAGCTAGATAAAGTAATAGGACAAGCTTCAGCTGCATGCACAGACAGAATAGAGTATGAAATGTATAAAAATTTAAGGTATTGGCAATAAAAGTATTTTTTAAAGATTTTGAATGAATGATTAAATTAAGATTTTCTGTATAAATAATTCTGTAGTGGAATACTAAAATTCATATGAGTAAAGGAACATAGAAGACAATTAAAAATGGAGACCAATAGTATTGAATAATAATGATTATGACATCGTTATGAAAAAAATACAAAAGAGATTTGAAACTAAAATGGAAAATATTATGGAAGATAACATATAAAGCAGGTTTACTATCAAAATTTGGAATGGCAGTTGTACCACTGCTGTTTGTTCATAATCAGGGTGCTCAAGGTTGGCAATGCTGAACTGCAAGATTACGAACCACAATAATGACTGCAGAGCTGCATTCATTATTATGCATTCGGCATAGTGAATGGAGAGTGCGGTACAGTGGGGAGTGGCAAATTTCCTGTTTTCTTCACTGTAGTGCAATCTTGGAGTTGGTATATTTAAGTTGCAGGGGGTGTGGGGGCACAGAAGGGTTTGCCCCCTGCAAAACGTACATGCTAACATGGACTGTTCGATTCCAAAAGGTCAGTGTTGTGAATGGGACCATCACGTTTATTAGTTATGATATTGTGAACTAAACAGTGAGGATATTTTCAAGGTTTCAGTTTGGTAGTGTGAATAAATACACAACTACCTTTTCAAGCTTTAATAGTAAACCTATACAGTATAAAGCGGAAGAGCTGTCAAGAAATATTAATGATGGGGCATGGCCACAATGAAGAGCTGTTAGCAGCACTGAAACTTTGCTCTGCTTATTTTGATTTATTCTGACAGGATTTTTTATCAGAAAATTCAGCTTATAGTCTTTTTTCACTGGAGAATTAATATTTAAGCAGTTATCTATAAGATTTTACAGAAAAATCTAGTTGGTGATTTTTCTGTTAATTTTTTTGATGTCAGAACAACTTACTGCTTCATTACTACAATGAGTCACTTGAAAGGAACTACACAAAAATCTATAATGAAAAAAAAACTGCAGTCTATACTAAGTAGTTTCCAGGATCTTCCATAAAAAATAGATATACTGGAGATGAAAATAGACAATATTAGAAAAGAAAATAAGAAGATGATGGAGTTATTGAATGAGGTGATTAAGCAACATTTACAGCAAATAATTGAAGAAGCAGTAAATAACATGTATGGGAGAGTGGAAGAAAATGAGAATCACATTGAACCAACGTAACCAGACCAAAACACAAACTCGAAAAAAATTAAAAATGAGCAGCGAACAAGCTAACATAATTTATTATTTAAATGCGGCATACATAGCAAAATAAAACACGCCATGAGCAAGCAGCTTCACATTCTTTCAGACAAATTTACAAGCCAACTAGCAAACATACTATAAAAACAACACAGCAATCAATGATTAATCACATCAGTATATATAATTACCATTAATTAAAAATTATTATAATATATTTTATACAACATTTAAAAAAAAAAATATATTCAGTTTAAAATTTATAATTTATACATTTATATATATGAATATATAATACAATACATATAGACTAAACTATGTTAATATAAAAATATATATATATATATATATATATATATAATAAATATATATATATATATATCATATATTTAAAATATAAAATATTATTATTAATATATAAAAAAATATATTTTAAAAATATATAATATAATAATATTAAATAATACTATTTTGCATTGTTTAACACTTAAATACTTATTTCAAAATTACACTTACTACTTGTAGGCAAATATTTATTCATATTGTTATCTGATAAATTCTTACCAAGCCTTAATGGTCTCTTCTCAAGTGTGCGTATTGTTGAATATTTTATTTTATTTTTATGTTTTAAAAAACCATGATGCACTAAAGGAGTATGTAGCCTGTTAGAAGCACATATACTGTTGTATTTTAATACATTGTATGTTTATAATTATATAAGTAAAAAAGGCATTATTATTTATACAGTGGTGTTTTTTTTAAATTATATTATATTTAATTTAACAGATGAATGTTATAATTATTGTTGCAGGACTACACAATCATCCATTTTATATGCTTTTAAAAATAATATGTATGATATAATAAGTTGTTAGCATTATATAATATTATTATATATATTTTTAATTAATATTATTTAATTTAATATATATGTTATAATTATTAAACATTTGTTATATATATTATATATGTTTATATATAGTTATATATATATGTTTGTATTTTTGGTATGTGTTTATTAGTTATCTCTAATATATAAATATAGGTATTTTAATAAATTATCTTAATATTTCTTAAATTTGTAAAATAATATTCTAATTATTAATTTTTAATGATTAAATTCGAGAATCACATTGAATTTATTCTCAAACAGAATTCTAAACTTATGGAAAAATAGATCTTGAAAGTAGCTCAAGAAGAAATAACATAAGAATCTATGGAATACCAAATATGGAAGAAGGAGACAAGGAGACAACATGATTTTATTTTTAAATAACTGGTTTCCTAAGTCCCTAAACTTACCTGAAGCTCTCATTTTTGGCACTGAGAGAGCACATAGCTCTCTCTCAAACATTTCAGTAGAAAACAATCCACCTTCGCTTAGGTCAACTACAGTTAAATTCATGCCAAGTCACAATAAAGACTTAGTCCTGAAAACAGCCTGGACTAACTCAACTATAAAAATAAGAGACAACTCAATAAGGTTTGATAATGACTATTCCACTTCTACTATGACTAAAAGAAAGGTGTATGTTCCCTTAATAAAAAAAAACTTAAAGAAAGTAAACATCAAAGCACAGCTTATACTCTCAACTAAAATAAGGATTTTTTTTTATCTGAGGGACAAAAAACATTCAACACCTTAAATGAAGTAGTGGAGTTTGTAAAAAAGAGGAAACGTTTGAACAAGACCGAAAATATGGATTGGACACTGTCAAGTTTAAAGATACAAGCCACAAGAAATGGATAGGATTTAAAAGAAAAACAAAGCAAAAAACCTAGAGACAAATGAATGAACTCATATTGGACAAGCTGACAGTTCTCAGTGTACTCTTGTTCTCATTAACTTCTAAATAAGAGTATCATCTAAAACAAGGTAAACACTTTTTTATTTGATCTTATAAATAATGTTTTAATACAAAGTTAGTTATTCGATCTGATCTATATATGGGTTATTGTTGAATAACATGAACAACACCAGGGAGCTAGTCTCTCTGAGGTTAATAGTAGTATTCATATTCAAATAGCTTAAAGTGTCTCATTACTCTATAGTGTAATTAAATGGTATAACATAACTTCTACACTAATAATATTATTAAATATTTAAAGGGCAAACTCTGTAACAATGATATTTTAATGTATGATATGTCTAGTGAGAATCTGTATTTTTTTTCTCTCTCTCTCTCCAACTAAAAATGTAGTTATTTAAAAAGTATATGGTGTATGTAGAATGGTAAACCTGCTTCCCTGAGTGATTCTGATGTTAAATGAAAGGTATACTTTTTCATGAAAATGTTTTACAGTTAATTTTTCATATAAAAGTCAATTTAAAATGTCTTTCTGTACTGTATCATCTCACTTTATGTAGTCATGAGCACTTTACAAGTTTAAAAGTTAAGCTAAACACTGTATTTTCCACCTGAATCATATTTAAATGTTTTTCAAAAAAAACTTGAGCTGTTTCTCACTCACAGAAGCCCCATAATGAGGTTATAGACTTGCTGTAGCTTCAGGAAGAACTATTTGACCTTTAAACATCCTGTGAAACAGGAAATACTTCTACAAGGATGCCAAGGCAGAGAAGAAGAATAAATTAAACAAGGTGAACTTTAAATATAATTTTTTTATGTTAATATTTAAAAAAAAGTTTATTAGGTTTTAGTGAAACTTGTTAAAAGCTTTAGTTTTTCAGTGAAGAATGAGATAAATATATATTTAACAGTATGGGAATGTATGTTTGAATATAATTGAACTGCATTGAATTTGCTTTACTTATTGTCTTGGTTAAGATTTGGTGTCTTACATATGCAACATGTTCTTTTTTGAAGTTTCACATCATTAAAATGAGTAACATGATTTTAAAAATAAGTTAATAAATGAACCTGTTAAAATATGTATAGTTATTAATGTATACAGTAAAAGAAAACAGAGTTGCAGAGTAATACATTCTTGTATAAACTGAAACTATAGAGTGATATGTAAGTTATACAATGGACAATAATATACTATCATATACTTACATTTTGTGTTTATGGAATACAGAAAATGTAGTTTTACAATGTTGCTTACTATTTAATACTTATAGGTAATAATAGAGAATAAAAATATATTACTGAAGTAGGTATATCGATACGCTGATACAGTCATATACTTGATATAATGAGTTAAGAGTATCTATACAAGTTTTTTATATTTCTTAACATAAAGAGTTAGAAGTATAGTTCCTTCATTCATATTGATATACTATTTATTTAAAGTGGATATTTGTGTTTATCCTATGTGCATAAATAGGTATTTGTATACATATTTATGATTGATAGTTCTTTAGTGGACAGTTTGACTTAAACACAAATTAATATATTGCAGAGAATGATAAATAGTAGATTGGGAACATTTAAAATGTATAACAATATTCCTTTAGTATCCAATTCTGTCTTACATGTATTGATTATAAAAATATGAGAATATGTAAATTTTAGTTCAAGCATAGCTAGATTTATAGTTATTTAGGTATGTTGTAGTCCGATTCATTAGTACTTTGATGTTTCATTTTTCTGTTTCATTTCATGTTGATAGTATCAGAGGCCAGGATATAGTGAAGATTTGATATAAAGTTAGTGTAATATGCTTATATTATAGGCTGAGGTTATCACATTTTGGTTTTATATCATAATAAATTATATATTTCCCATGACTATTACATAGTCCAAAGGAATGCAACCAGAGAAGAGTACCATTAGATAACATGAAGTTTTGACATTTGGGTTTTGTGATGTCAAAAAAGACTACGTATTACTTACAAATGGTAATTCAGGAACAGAAACTAATATGTTATGAGTAAAATAAGCCTAAAATGTGTATGATGATCTAAAAAGAAGATTTGACGATATAGTAATGCAAAGGAAATAGGCCTATATGTTTCATTCTAGTGGTACCAGAGATATTAAAGGTATTATATAATTGATTTATATGTATAAAAGTCATAAAAGGTGTTATGAGAGCAGTTTTAATAATAATATATTCTTATTTATACATCTTTGGTTTCTGTAAATGTAGAATAATGTTAATTTATATGCAAGAGTAATTTTGCACTTTTAAGCACATTAAGCTATAATGGACATTTATACAGAAGTAAAGTTAATATGTTAGGACTAACTGAAAAGAGGTGAGTTTGAAAATATAATTTTAAATTGATGTCAGCATTAATTTAGAAGTAGCAGCAATAGGATTAGGTTACATAGTTTATGGTAAAGCTAAAGAGGAGTTTGTATGATTACATCATCCAACTAGGAATGCGTTATTTCATGATGGGGGTAGTTTAGTTCTTAATATTAGTTATTTAGTTTTAGTCATTAGGTTCTTATCCAAGTTAAAGTATGTTATAAACAGAAATATTCTTATCTGGTTTATATATAAAGTCATATTAATATAGAAAGTTTTGTCTAGTATAAATGTCAGGTTATAAATGTATGTAATTGAACAAAAACAGTTTAAATAACACAGTAAAAGGAAGCAATCTTTTGAAATACATGAAACTTCATAAGGTTCATATTGTCTTTTTGCAAGAAACATACTTGCTATCCAAAGATGTAGGTAGAATGTTCTTAGTTGGGTCTCACTTTCAAACAAAAAGAGGTACACTTTCTCACAAAAGGAAATATTGTCAGCCTAGCTATCTGGAATTTTGTAAACAATGATATGTCATTTGAGAATATTAATATGATTTATATAGAAGAAGAATAAAGCAAAAACAAAAGAGGATGAACCAAACCACAGCAGGCAGCAGATAAAAAATAATTCCATTTAATGGTAAGTGCTTTTGCAGCACATCAAGCTGCTTCATCATCATCTTCTTCTTCTTCTTTTGTTTTTGCTTTATTATTTTGGAATTATTGATGCAAATATAAAAAAAGCAATATTTGATGCCTTAATGGTGTCAGTAGGAGTTAACTGCAGTTGCACCTGGAGGCATCACTTGGATGTAATGAGTTAAGAACTCTCCGACAGAGAAAGAGGACACTTTATTTTGTCTTTGACCTGGAAACATCCACTCATCACTTCTGCCTGCTTGTTGTTCTGTAAGTAAGTTTTAGAGCACAGTAACTATTTCAGATTCAGACAGGAATATAGTAAAGTACAGCTTAGATGTTTTATTTATTTATTTGAGACTGCGCTGCAATGTTGCTTTAAATATTTCATGTGATTATGAACTCTGATGTAACTGATTACTTACTGAGCATTGTCTTGTTCTTTTATTATTTATTATTAAATATATTTAAACCTATCATTGTGGCTGATATTTGTGAGACATATTTAAGCACTTAGAGTACTTGCATATCTATTTGGTGACACTGTGAGCCACTCCTAATAGCCTTGTCTCTTTGTCAAACTACATTTGAATTAATAGTAACATTACACAGAAAGACTGGACACCCTTTGCTAAGGGCCTTAAAGTACCTGATAAGGAGCTGGCTGGTGGAAGTGAAACTACCTTACAGTCTGGGCAGAAGGGGGCATAGCAAGTAAACCTGTGCCAGCCTTTTGCAAGTGTGTGTGTGTGTGTGTGTGTGTGTGTGTGTGTGTGTGTGTGTGTGTGTGTGTGTGTGTGTGTGTGTAAATCAAATCTCAAAGTGTGTGTGTGTGTTAGCTACATGGGCAAGGACACGAAACACTGGTTGGACAGAGAGGGTGCTGGAGGGCTTAGCATGGCCACTCATCTGAGATCTCAACTCTATAGCTGTGCCAGTGGGGAGTTTTAGTGAGGATCAGGAAAAAGATGGAGGAACCATCCCCAAACTGACTGTGATCTCTGTGTGCTCTTAAGGGAAATTGCATTTTCCTGTGTGTGTGTGTGTGTGTGTGTGTGTGTGTGTGTGTGTGTGTGTGTGTGTGTGTATACTTGTCATCTTCCCAGTGTGTACATCCCCCACTGTTGCCAGTAGTGAGGATTAGGGCTCCTTGATTACTAGGCTGATGCTGAGGCATGACATATTAATTGGTGGCAGTGGTGGGATATCCACATCACATATTAATTGTCATGTAGTGGTGGGATATCCACATATTAGGATTTAGTGGTGTGGATATTGAATTCCTGTAGCCTGTAAACAGTGATCACTAAGGAAGGTGTTTGTATTCTCAATCAGCCACACAGTGAACATTTAGAGTTCATATCACAATTGTTTTATTTTTTTTTTTGTTAGTTTAGTTAGTCAGGGAGAGCAGACAAGCATTTCAGCAGAGGAGTATGGCAAGCTGACAAGGAGCGAGTTGGCTGAAATGTGCCAGGCTAAAGGAATGGTGCATGCTAACCTGACTAAAGCAGAAAAGATTGCAGCCTTGGGCACAGCTGTATCACAGACCAGCAATCAGGAGGACAGCCAGGCTGGCCTTGGAGATGTTCAACTCTCATAAAATGGGCAGTTCAACCCTTCCACACATGACTTAAAACTCCATCTGGAATTAAAGAGACTTGAACTGGAGGCCAAATGTTTGGAAATAGAAGCAGCAGACAGACTGAGATGTCTGGAAGCTGAGGACAATGAGGCAGAGGCAATGCAAAAAGGAGATGCTGACTCATTGTCAAGCTTATGAAAGTAATGGGGAAGGGAATAATTGAACCCTAAAAGCCACAAAGGTCAGTAAATTTCTTCCACAATTTACAGATGTCAGTATATTTCTTCCACTATTTACAGAGGGTGATAATATTGACAGTTTCATTCATATGTTTTAAAGGGTATATAAACAGTATAATGTTGACCAAGGGCTCTGGGTAAGGTTCATGGCCTCCTTACTCCATGGTAAAGCTGTAACTGTTATTTCTAAATGGTCTAATACTGACTGCCAAAATTATAATACAGTCAAAAATTGTTTGTTAGAATGTTTTAAGTTAACACTTAAAGCTTATAGGAAAAATGTTTTCTGAGCATAGATGCAAGGCAGATGAAAGTATGTATGAATATATTGCTGAACTAAGCACTTATTTTCATAGGTGAGTGAGTGGATGTCAGGTCACTACTTTTGAAGGGCTGACAGACCATTTGGTGAGGGAACAAGCCCTTAGCACTTTGCCTGAGGACATGAGAATCTGGTTAGCAGATAGAGAATGTAACACAGCAGAAGAGTTGGGGAAAAAGGGCGACCTATACCTAGCAAGCAGGGCATCACTGCACAGGAAAGGAATACCCAGTTCTGCTCATGGGTGTAAAGGAACACATGGTGGGCAGCCCAGACTGGCCCAACATAGTCTGCCAGTAGCAGGAGAAGTCACTAGTTCAGGTACACGTCCAGGACCAAGGGTTAAAAGTTTTAAATTCAACTAGTGGGGCCATATAGCATTTAGATGCCCATGGAACAAAGGGTGGGAGGGCCAGTAAGTGGGATTGACAGAATGTCAGCACTAAGTTCTCCCGAGATAACAAGGGTACTAAACAACCACAAGAGGTTATATCCTACCTTAGTAAATGGCAACAGGCCACTGCTAAGAGATACAGCCTCTGACCTAACCATTATGAAGTCTGCAATGGTTAAAGAGGAGCACTACTTGCTTGGGCAGTCTACTCCAGTCAGAGCTTTTGGAGGGACCTCATTCCAAATAACTTTGGCTAGGGTTCACCATGACTGGGAGGGTGGAAAAGGAAGTAAACAAATAGGTGTGTTTGAGGATATCCCTGCAGATTTCCTGATAGGGAATGATTTTTGAACTCTGATGTAACTGATTACTTACTGAGTATTGCCTTGTTCTTTTATTATTTACTATTAAATATATTTAAACCTATCATTGTGGCTGATATTTGTGAGACATATTTAAGCTCTTAGTGTGCTTGCATATCTATTTGGTGACACTGTGGGCCACTCCTAATAACTTGTCTTTTGGTCAAACTACCATTTGGATCAATAGTACCATTACTGAGTAAGATTGGACACCCTTTGCTAAGGGCTTTAAAGTAGCTGATGAGGAGCTGGCTGGTGGCAGTAAAACTATCTTCTAGTCTTTGCAGAAGGGGGCATGGCTAGTAAACATTTGCCAGCCTTTCAAAGGTGTGTGTGTGTGTGTGTGTGTGTGTGTGTGTGTGTGTGTGTGTGTGTGTGTGTGTGTGTGTGTGTGTGTAAATCAAATCTCAAAGTGTGTGTGTCAGCTACTTGGGCGGGGACACAAAGCACTGGTTGGACAGAGAGGGTGCTGGAGGTCTTATCTTGTCAACTCAGCTGAGATCTCAATTCTACAGCTGTGCCAATAGGGAGTCTTACTGGGGATCTGAAGCAAGATGGAGAAACCAGCCCCAGACTGACTATGATCTCTGTGTACTCTTAAAGGGAAACTTCATTTTACTGTGTGCGTACTTGTCATCCTCCTAGTTTGTACGTCCCCCACTTTTGCCAGTGGTGAGGATTGGTGCTCCTCAATTACTGGGCCATGGTTGGGGCATCACACACTTATATTATGGACATATTCAATAAATATCCCAAAAGTGATTGATTCCTATTCAGATAAAAATGGGATGTTAAGTTTGGTGGCAATAGAAATTGAAAAAAGTATTATACATTAGTTAACTCCTACTGGATCCCTTCAATTGGAGCAAAAGTCTCTAAAATGTATTTAGATACTTTAGCTCTTTCTGTGAAGAGTGACACAATTATAGTAGGTGATTTTAATTGTCTGTTACTGGACAATGACACCACTGCCAATAAAAAAATAGATTATCATCAGTTGCAAAACATTTTAATCACATTATTAATACAATGAACTTGAGAAACATCTAGGATTTAAGACAATCTCTTCTTCTTTCAGACGCTCCCATTAGGGGTCACCAGAGCAAATCAACTGTTTCCATTTCTTCCTGTCCTCTGCACCTTGCTCTGTCACACCAACCGCCTGCATGTCCTCTCTCACCACATCCATAAACCTTATCTTAGGCCTTCCTCTTTTCCTGTTACTTGGCAGCTTCATCCTTAGCATCTTTTTCCCAATATACTCTGCATCCCTCCTCAGCACATGTCCAAACCAATGTAATTGTGCCTCTCTGGCTTTGTCTCCAAACCTTCCAACCTGGACTGACCCTCTAATATACTTATTCCTAATCCTGTCCATCCTCGTCACACCCAGTGCAAATCTTAACATCTTCAACTCTGCCACGTGAAGCTCTGACTCCAGCCTTTTTGTCAATGCCACTGTCTCCAACCCATATAACATAGCTGGTCTCACTACCCTCTTGTAGACCTTCCCTTTCACTCTTACTGGTACTCATCTGTCACAAATCACTCCTGACATTCTTCTCCATCCACTCCATCCTGCCTGTACTCTCTTCTTCACCTCTCTTCCACACTCACCATTACTCTGAACTACTGATCCCAAGTACTTAAACTCATTCACCTTCGCCACCTCTACTCCCTGCATCCTCACCATTCCTCTGTCCTCCCTCTCATTCACACACATATATTCTGTCTTAGTCCTGCTGACCTTCATTCCACTTCTCTCTAGAGCATATCTCCACCTCTCCAGGGTCTCCTCCACCTGTTCCCTACTCTCACTACAGATCACAATGTCATCTGCAAGCATCATAGTCCACGGGGACTCCTGTCTGATCTCATCTGTCAACCTGCCCATCACCATTGCAAATAAGAAAGGGCTCAGAGCTGATCCTTGATGTAATCCCACCTCCACCTTAAATGCATCTGTCACTCCCACCGCAGACCTCACCACTGTCAGACTACCCTCGTACATATCCTGTACCACTCTTACATACTTCTCTGACACTCCTGACTTCCTCATACAATACCACAACTCCTCTCTAGGCACCCTGTCATATGCTTTCTCTAAATCCACAAAGACACAATGTAACTCCTTCTGACCTTCTTTGTACTTCTCCATCAACATTCTCAGAACAAACATTGCATCTGTAGTGCTCTTTCCTGGCATGAAAACATACTGCTGATCACTAATCATCACCTCCCTTCTTAACCTAGCTTCCAGTACTCTTTCCCCTAACTTCATGCTGTGACTGATCAGTTTAAGGATTTAAGACAATCTAAATCTTTTAATTATACAAATTATTCTTTCAGATTTGGCACTCAAACCAATATAGACAAGGTTTTTGTCTCATATGACTTATACTGGAATTATTTGTTTAAAGTTCTTGAAGAATATAATTCTTCTGTAGAATTTACAAGCTTATTCAAGATGTCATATAACAATGCATCTGCATTTATCAAAATAGGTTCTTTCCTATCTAAATCTTTTAGAATTTTAAAGGGTACAAAACAGGGATGTCTACTTTCTCCACTGTTATTTGCTTTATGTATTGAACTATTTTCAAATCACATCAGACCAAATTTATTTATTTATTTGTTTCATTTATTTTACATTTGTTGACCGGGATAATCAGACTGGATATATGTCCATTTTCAGCAGAGGCCCGGGAAGAAAAGCTCCACATACCAAAAATGAGACAGTACATACATCACTGAGTGATAAACTCAGTTAGACATGTTTAGAAAAATATAGACAAAGAATACAGGCAGATATCAATATACACAATGTGCAGACTTACATCTGACTGGCAAAGATGTATCAGAAAATGTGAACATAGAATACAATCAGATCTCATAATTCACAATGCTTAGACATTCAAATGCTATGAGGCATAGATACTTGGCTAAACAGCAGGTTGGGTAGCAAGACATGTATTAGTGAAGTTGCTAGGTTTAGAACAAGAGCACAGTCAATGAGATGTGAGGTATTTTTGAGTTCTCTTTTAAATAGGGGTAGTGAGGTTTCCTTGGTAATGGTAGTAGGGAGTAGATTCCAGATTTTACTGGCTGAGTTGGCAAATATAGCATCGCTTGCAGAGTTGTTGGATTTTTGGGTCAGTATCATTATAGGTTCATAGGTTCATAGGTTCATACTAGGCTATCTGCCCGAGGGCATTTACAAGCCTAGCCCATAGTTTTGTGGCTTGCGCCACCCCTTTAGTATGGGGAACTATACCCATTATTTTGCTGTGCCTCTGTTGAGCAGTGACACTGAGGTAATCCCTGGGGTATATCTGCGATCTCCCATCCATTGGTCAAGATTTCTCTTGAACAAGGCCAGCGAGGTGCTCTGCCTCACATATACCGGGATTTTATTCCACAGCATAGGGAGTCTTTGGGTGATGAATCTATCCCTCCAGCACGCCCTATTAATAGCCGTGTCGAGGTTTAAGTCTCCGCCCTTGTGGCTCTGACGGATCTAGATTTTTGAGGTGAAGCATATTCATCAAATCTGGGTTTGACATGGCCTTGTATGTTAGGCAAAGGTCACCTCTGAGCAGCGGTGTTTACTGAATAGAGCTGGAGTTCTTTCAGTCGGGCAGCATAGGACAGATGTTTGAGACCCTTTATCCTTTTGGTGAGGAACTTTTGTGGCCTCCAGCTGCTGCAAGTGTCGGGTCAGATACATTCGAATGGGGCATTGTACTCAATCATTGGTCTGATGAGTGATGAGTATAGGGAGACTATGACCTCCCTTGATCTAGATGAGAATCCCTTCATGATAAGGTGGGCAATGTAGAAGGTCTTCCTAACTACTTTAGCTACATGGGTGTCGAATGACAGACTACTATCAACCTGGGTCCCCAGGTCCCTGATAACTTCTTCTGTGCTCAGTGGATTGCCACCTATTTGGTAGCTAGGGTAACCTTGTTTTTCCCGAAGGGTATGACTATGCATTTTTGGCATTTAACTTTAGGCCATGGCTCTGGCACCAGTTATCCATTTCTGTGAGACCCTTCTGAAGGATATCTGTGTCAGATGTGTTTTCTACTATGGCCAGTTTGCAGTCATCTGCAAACTTTGTCAGCCATAACCCTCCTGTGTTTGCTTGTACTTGAAAAGTAGATGCCAAACAAGAGTGGGCCCAGGACTGAGCCCTGTGGTACACCACTTGTGACAGGCTTTGAGTCTGACATGGCGCCAGCAACTCTGACCCTGTGGGTTCTGTCACTCAGCCAGTTTGCAACCCATCTTGTGATGTATGGGTTAACATTTAAGCTGATGAGTTTTTCAATGATACCCGAGTGGGGTATTGTATCGAAGGCCGCCAGATCGAGGTAGGCTGTATGGACTGCCTTTTCCTCATCAATGGCTTTGGTGACTGTTTCAAAAGTCAACCAAGTTTAGAAGGCATGATCTGCCTTTGACAAAGCCAAACTGGGATGGATCCAAAGTCTGCAAATTCCTATGTCTTTATTTATGGGGTCCATTATGATCCTCTCCATGGCTTTGCAGATAAGGCTTGTCAAGCTAATGCGCCGGTAATTTCCAGGGTCGGTGGAGGCACCCTTTGTGAAGTGGGACCACAGTTGCAGTGCGCCACTCCCTGGGTACGTATCCAGAGGTAAGACTATGATTAAACAGCTGTCCTAGCTGTGGGTTTAATTCCTCGTTGAGTTCGTGGAGCACACAGCCGGGGACACCATCAGGTCCCATGGATGCTGTGTTTTTTGCTTTGGAGAGAGCAGTTCTCACTTGGGCGTTGGAGATGTTTGGAGGGCTGCAATCGCTTGGTATAGATATCTCTCCTTTTGGGGGGGAGGGGGTTTATCAGATGAGCATAATGGCCTGGGGGCACTATGAGGGGTGAGAATTATTTTGAGGGCAGGGGTATTATCAGGTTGATGGAGTATTTTATGCACTACTATAAGCTGGTTGAACTGTAGAAGGGTAGGATACTCTAGCTATCCCAGTGCTTTGAAGTTCTGGCAATGGTGGGTCCTTAAAGCCATGCCTGTAGTGAATCTGGCTATATGATTGTAACATCCTGATAATTTGTTGAGAATGGTTTTGGATAGATTGGTGAGTACAGGGGAGGCATACATAAGGGTAGAGAGGAGGTGTGATCTAACAATAGCTACCCTAGCTAGGGGGGGGGGGTGAGGAAAGGTTTGGCTCTGTACAGGAAGTCAAGTTTTTTGTTGATGGACTTAATAGTGTGATTGACATGTTTATCAAATTTAAGGTTGTCTATTATTATGCCTAGAAGCTTTGTATGGTCATCAGGGGAGATAATGGCGTCATTGCTAGATTTGATGTCGAAGGAAGGAGGAAGAATTCTACGGTTAGGGGAGAAAAGTAGTAGCTTGATTTTGTTACGATTTAGAAGCAGGCGGCGATTAGCTAGCCATGTTTCTACCATGCTGAAAGTGGTCTGGCTGAGGCTTAGAAGTTGTGCAGGAGAGGAGGTGGAGCATATTAGCACTGAGTCATCTGCATATTGGATGCAGGTACCTCCTGGGATGGTGGCGTGCAGATCACTGATACAGACAGAGAAAAGAAGGGGACCTAGTATGGACCCTTGTGGGACACCTAGGGTTAGAGGAAGTTGGGATGACAGCTTGCTCTGCCACAAGACAGCCTGCTGTCTACCATTTAGGTAGGAGCGAAACTATTATATTGCATGTTGGTCTAAACCGATGGTTTGTAGGGTACTGAGCAGTAGTTGATGGTTGATCATATTGAAAGCTTTTGAGAGATCTAGAAAGAGTACTGAAGACAGTTTGTTGTTGTTACGATGAAGATTAATGACATTGGAGAAAGATAGAAGAGCCATGGTGGTATTGTGGAATGGCCTAAAACCATGCTGAGAGTCGGTGAGTTTTCCGTTTTGAATAAGAAAGTGCATGATTTGTTCGTGTATGCATTTTTCCATGATTTTAGCTAGTGGTGAAAGAAAAGCTATAGGTCTAAAGTTAGATAATTCTGTGGAACTTCCTCCTTTATGGAGAGGTATAACATGATATTTTCCATATTGCTGGGATGGATCCTTCTGAGATGGATCTGTTGATCAGAATAGAAATGGGAAGTGCTATGGCATCAGCTGCTTTTTGAAGATATTCACCTGGGAGGTTGTCGGCAGCTAGTGTTGTAGATATTAGATTTTTGAGTATGGTCTGGATTAGGTTGGTAGGTACAGTTTGAAAGGTAAAGGTGGGTTGGGTGCTGGGTGGATCAGGGCTAGATGTGCCAGAGCTGGTGTTTGTGTCCCATGGAGTGAGATAGGTAGCTAGAGACTGGAAAATTTCAGTAAAGAAGGAATTGAAGCTGTTTGCAATTTCAACAGGGGATTTATCAAGGGCAACTGATGGGGTAGGAGTGGCGGAATGGCCTGGGTGGAGAAGATTGTTAATACCAGCCCAGAACTTTTGAGGTTTTAGCTGATATTTTTGTTGTAAGATAGAAATAAATAAAATATAAAAAAAATAAAATAAATAAATAAAAATAAATAAAATAAAATAAAAAAATAAAAATATAAAAGTTTTTTCAATTGATGAGAATTACTTCTCTAAAATACAATTATTTGCAGATGATTTATTAACTGTTGGTAATATTGATTCATCATTACAACATATAATGAAAGCTATGGAATATTTTAAATATATTTCTAGATTGAAATTCACACATAACAAAGCCAATATGTTGTTAATTAACAAAGATCTAAAATCAGACCTAAAAAATATAGTAATTTTAAATGGAATAATAATCAAATTAAATAGTTGGGTGTTACTATAAATTCAAGTAGTAAAGAACTAATATTAATTAACTATACAGATATAACTAATAAAATTACACAACTAATTTCTAGTTGGAGTAAACTATTCTTCACTATGGAAGATAGGCTTACGCTAATAAAAATTATAACATTACCAACATTTTTGTTTTATATTCAGTCTTTAATCATATCCCCAAATAAAAGTTAAAAAAGTAAATTCTATGTTACTTAAACTTTTATGGTTCCCTAATAAGCATAGGATTTTATTAGAATGGCATATGAAAAGCTGGGAAGATGGTAGTATTGGCTGCCCTAATTTTGATTTATACTTAAAAGCAGCAAGTATTCAAATTATAGCTCAATGGTTTAATAATTCATATGATTCTAAGTGGAAATTAATTCAATAAAATATTGTTGAGCAATAATAAATTAATGATTGATTAGCATGTATAAATTAACAATAAATTATTTTGGATATTAAAAGATCATTGTCTGAGTAGTGAAAATAAATGCATCTCTATCCCACCGATTATATTTTATCAATATTTAGAAGATATCTAAATAATTATAAAACATAAGATCTTGCATTTTTATTATTTCATATAGCATTCACTATTGTATGTTTAACAACTCATAATCAAAGAAAAATGCTTGATTTTAAAGACAGTAATTTAATACTTTGGCACCAGTTTACAAATGATAATAAAACAGATTTAGCTGAGTATTCATTAGCCAGGTATATTTTACAACAGAATAACTGGTTCCGTTTGCAAAGTTGTAAAGATTTGTAAATTATAAATTAAAAGTGTCCTTAGACTCACTTGTAAAAAATGCCCCAAAAATTTTAGAATTTTTATTTAACACCAATACTAATATAGGTAAGGATTGGTCATATCTAACAAAAATATATTTGACAGTAACAAAGGATTGTTCCTTTGTAGAAGTAAAATTATGGGATTACTCTGCAAGAGTTAATAATGCAAAGTTTTCTGGGGTGAATAAAACAGTAGTCTTTAAACTGATAAACAAAACAGCTTCTTCACTGTACTGGAAATTATTTACTTGGAAATATCTGCATAGATTTTTTATAACTCCCCACAGGGTTGCAATAATAAACAAAATATTAAATGTTAATTGCTGGAGATGTGAGATAATATAGAGAAGTAGACTGGCTACATATGATACTAGAATGCAAAATAATATCTCCATTTTAGAAAGAGTTTAAAATGTTTTTGCAAGCATTGTGGTCAGATAAATGTATAATAATAAACTCATTAATATTGTTTAATGCTCCAATTCCAGAAGTTATTCCAAAAACGCGTATCTCTTTAATAGTCAATTTTAATAACTGCAATGAAAGTTATTACTTTAAATTGAAAAATGTAAAAATACCATACTATTCTCTGACTTTATAAATTTAAAAAAGTGTACACAAGAAAGGATTATTAATCTTTAAGATGAGAACACCTAACATCATACTTCAGTATATTGCATCAAAACAAAATTGAGTGATTTACTTGAAAAATATTGATGATATTTGTATTAATTCTTAATAAAAACATTAATAGAGACAATTGTAAATAGTTTATATTGCTATGTTTTAATATATTTGTTTTGTTATATTTTGATTGTTATAAAACATGCATATTTTTTTAAAACAATTATTAAAGATAGAGAAATTGCAGATGGTATTATGAACAGAAAAGAATAAATGAAAATTATGATAGGAGACCTTAATAAGGCATTTGACACAACTGGACATGAAATCTTATGGGTAATAATGAAATAATATAAGTGAGAAAGTTAGGAAATTATGTATATCAGTGTAAAGTAATAATAAAGTAAAAATGCTTGTAAATAGCTGGTTAAGCCAAGAGGTACATATGAAGAGTGGTGTAAGACAACAATGTCCAATGAGCTGTATAGTCTTTGCATTAGTTATGATTGTGATAGTATGTGAAATAAATTACAAAATGATGGAGGTGGGGTATATAACACCTAAAGGGTTAAGAATTCCAGTTCTGCTAACATATGCAGATGCCATTATAAAAATTATAAAAATAACTGGAAAAAGAAGTAGCAATTTGCACAAATGATTGTCTAGTGATGATAGTGTTGGCTTTAAATAAAAAGAAAAGTAAGTGCTTAGGTGCTGTAGTAAAGATTGGGCATATATATTTTGCAATGAATGAAATTTTTGTGTCAGGTATAAAATTTGGGAATAAAGATAAAATTAGAATTTTAATGGGAAAAAACAATAGAAGAAATAAAGCAAACATATAAATTATCATTCAGGAAAAGGTTTATTTGATACATTCAGCATTGATGGAAAAACAGCATACTTAGTAAGTGTATTTATGCTGCCAACACTATTTGAAAAATAATTATTGCAGATATTTTTTTTTTCATTTATATGACATGCTAGATTAAACCCACTAAAAAAGAGAAGTGTTATATGTAAATAAAGCAGGAGTTTAGGATTAATTAATCCAGTGGTATACACTGCTTCATTAAATTTGGACAAAATGGTAAGGTGGATAATTGAAAAATACGTGAGATTAATAGTAAAACTGTATAAATATAAGTATGATAAACTTGGGGGTATAGTAAAATAGAAAATTAGTGTATAAATGAAGAAATAAAATGCTATAAAGAAAAAATATTTTTGTGAAAAATAAAAATTGATTATATAGAAAAAGATAGAAAAGTATGGTATAAGAATGCAATAATAAAACTTTGATATATAAAACCAGATGAAAAATATTAAAGCTATAAAAATAAGAAGCAAATGGTGTAATCAGAAAACAGAATGCCAAGATTTTGGTGGAGACTGGAAATAAATAAATTATCAGTAAACGTAAATATGCCATATAAAAAGATAGGTGATAGAATGCATTTACATTGTCTAAAAGAAAAAATGACAGAACGTGTTTTCGAAATGCAAAAGATTAAAAAAGCTATGGGGAAAACTATGCAAAGAAGATTTGTTGAAAATATAAAATAAATGGATTATATAAACATGGATATGATTAAATATGGATATTATAAGAATAGAAGTAAAAAATATGGTAAAAGAGTAGGTAAAATGTGTTTTATGTTATGTGGGTTACATGCAATGAAAGAAAAGAAGTGAAAAATATGTTACAAGAGTAGATAAAAACTTGTGTTATGTTATATGTATTATATAGGTTCATAAGTTCATAGGTGTGTACTAGGCTAATGGCCCTGGGGCCTTTACAAGCCTAGCCATAGGATTACCCTAGCATCGTGCCACCCGACCTTAGTTCCCAGTGCCTCTGTCGAGTAGAGCCACTGGAGTTATCCCCAGGGTGAATTTTCTATTTCCCCTCCACTTGTCAAGATTTATCTTGAAGAGTGTCAGCGAGGTGCTCTGCTTGATATGTATGGGAAGTCTATTCCATAGCATGGGCAGTCTCTGGGTTATGAACCTGTACCTTCAGTACGTTCTGTTGATTGTGGTAATGAGGCTGAGATCTCTGGAGCATGTGGTGTGGAATGATTGGGATTTCTTTAGATGTAGCATTTGTAACAGAGCTGGGTCAGACATGGCTTTGTAAGTCAAGTACAGGTCACCTATAAGTAGGTGATATGAGACAGAGAATAGTTGGAGTTTTGTGAGTCTTTCCATATAGGACAAGTGTTTAAGGCCTAGGATCCTCTTTGTGAGTTACTTTTGTGGCATCTCCAGTTATTGCAGGTGTCTAGTGAGGTACATGTCAAATGGGGCATTGTACTCGATGATTGGCCTAATGAGGGAAGAGTAGAGGAAGACAATGACCTCTTTCTTCCTGGATGCAAAACCCTTAGTAATGAGATGTGCCACATAGAAGGACTTTCTGACCACAGTGACAATGTGGTGATCGAAAGTGAGGTTGCTATCAACCTGTGTTGCCAGATCTCTTATAATGCCTTCTGTGTTCTGTGTTCAGTGGACTACTGTCAATGTGGAAATTTATGGGAACTGGGTATTTCCCAAAGGCGATGATGACACATTTTTTGGCACTGAGTTTAAGGCTATGGTTCTGACACCAGTCGTTAGTCTCAGTGAGGCCATTCTGTTAGGATGTCAACATCACTTGGGGAGTTAATAATAGCTCCCAACTTTCAATCATCTGAGAACTTTGTCAGCCAGAATTCCTTTATGTTGCCCTGAACTTCAGAGAAGTAGATACCAAACAGGAGAGAACCCAGGACCAAACCCTGTGGGAATCCACTTGAGACTAGTCAGCAGTCTGACTTGGAGTCAGCTACTTTCACACTGTGGGTTCTATCTTTCAGCCAGTTTGCAGCTCACTTAGTGATATAGGGATTGATGCCTAGCTTAGTGAGTTTTTCTATGATTCCTGAGTGGTGAATGATATCAAAGGCCTTGACCAGATCAAGGTAGGCTGCATGAACCACCTTGCCTTCATCCACAGCTCTCATGACTGACTCATGTGACTGATGTGGATTTCCAAGGTGATTAGTTTGTGGTCGGATCTAACCAGGCAGGAGCCGACTATTGGTGTAGAGCAACGGTCATCCATGTTAGTAATGACCAAGTCAAGGATGTTGCTACCTCTAGTGGGGATAAGAACGAGCTGGTCCAGGACATTGGAATTAATGAATTTCAGGAAACATTGGGCAAGTGTATTGGTACATGAGTAGTTTACACAGTTAATGGAGGGGTTAGTTGAAGTCACCTAGTATGAGAGTGTTAGGTTGGACCCTAATATTCTCCAGGGTGCTTAGGAATGTGGAGTGTAAGTTTTGGGACATGGTTGGGGACCTATATCAGGCTATGACCTAAATCGCTGTCTTACCCAATGTTAGCTGTGCCTGAAGTATCTCTGATGCATTATGTTGGGCTAACCAAATGTAAAACAAATACACAACTAAAAAACTTGTAAAAAACAAAAAAGAGAGGCAGAATCAGCAAGTCAAACAAACTGTTTAATGGTTAGTGCTTTCATCTGCCAGTAATAAGCAAACTTCATCAGACAAGGAAAATAGGAAATTACATATTTTAAATAGTAAAAAATACATGACATCACTTCCCGTCTCTGTTAAAAGGATAAAACACTTTTAAATATATGTATAAATATATATATATATATATATATATATATATATATATATATATATATATATATAAAGTTTAAATATCTATATGCATATGTAGCTATGTAAACCTATATTTAAAAATCATCTTTCTAAAGATTTAAGTTTTAAAAGACATTTCACATTACAATTGTCATTTAATCCTGGGTAACTGAAAGCATTCAAAGCCAGCTGCCAGTTGAGTTCCTTTTCTTCCAACAGCAATAACAAAGGGCCACCCAGAATGTCTGTGAGAAGTTGTTCTATAACCACCAATGAAAAAGTGTGCACTGGGTTGCTACTGACATGTCTGGCCAAGGCGTTAGTAGGATTTTGTTTCCCTGTATTGTATACGTGCTCATAAATGCATTGTTTTAGCTGTCTCTCTGTCTTACCAACATAAAAACATTCACATTTATCTCACAAAGCTAAGCATATCAGTCCTTTGGTTTCACAGTTGAACCTACTTGTTATGTTCAAATGATGTCTGTTAACAGTTATTCTTTTACCAACTTTAGTGTACTTCCAAAAATGGCATCTGCCACATTTATACATCCCAGAACTCAACATATTTTATATTCGGTCTTTGAAGTAAGGCTTTCAAGTTACAGCCACTTTTAAAAGTTACTCATGGTTTCTCACCCAACTTTAGACAAACAGAAGTATCAGCCAGAATCAAGTCCCAGTTTTTCACAATAATCCCTTTTAAAGTGAGTGCATTGACGGAAAAGGGGGTAATAAAAGTTGTATTAAAGTCAACAGATACATTTACAGTGACTTCTTCAGCTGTTGGGAGAAAATTATTAGTTGCACTTTCTGACCTCGAGCTACTACCCAAAATTGGTTTAAAGACTCCTTCCCTTCTTTTATGTGCAATTTCAATCATTAAATTATCTACTAGAGAGACAGGGTAAGATCTTTTCAAAAACATTTCTTTTAGTAAATTGCATTCTGAAATACAGGAGGTCTCTAGAGAGAACATCCTGGCTGCTCTAACTGGCCTTTTACAACGGCTTTTTTTCTGGTGGTGAGGGTGGGAGCTTTCATAATGCAAAAAAACTGTTTGAGTATGTAGGTTTCCTATATACACTTGCCAGAGGGTCTATATTAGAACATCGAATATTTAACAGTTCGAATTACTAAAGGTCGACCTTTAGTGATCGAACTGTTAAAACAGCGAATGTTCAGAAAAAAAAATAAAAACAACAAAAAAAAAACTAAATGGTGTAGGCAGGGAGGCAAGCCCCCCTGCACCCCCCACTACTTAAATACACCAACTCCGAGACCGCACTACATTGAAGTAAATGGAAATCTCCCCTTACGGAGATTTCCGTTTACTTGTTCGATGTTCTGCAGTTTCACTATTCTCATGTCAACAATGTCAGATTCGACATTGTCAGCTTTTGAGAATTTAATATAGACCCCTTGCCAGATATCTCTTATTACTGATGCCTTTTTTATTAAGGATGTCCAAAAATGAAATGGTGTCGGTACTAAATTGAAAAGTGAATCTCAAAAAATCTATTAGGGTGGAAATATAATTTACAAATACTTCTGCACCTGACCGATCACCTTCTAATAAAATAAATATATCGTCCAAATAACGGGTATACTATTTTCCTTGTTGTTGAAACAGATCACATTTAAATAAATGGTTTCTTTCCCAAAAAGCAACTACACAGTTTGCAAAGCTCCCACCACAATGGAGACCTCATCACCACCCCTGAATTCTGTAAATAAAAGTTGTTGTTATACAAGAAAAAGTTATTGAATAGTACTATATGTAGAAGAAACTCTATTAAGTACATTTCTTCCTTTTTACTAACAAGAAATTCCCTCACCCATTCAAGACCCAACTTCTGGGGGATCACCGTATACAGGTCTTTGATGTCAACCGTGAGGAAATTCAAGGTCTCATTAAACACAAATGAATCCAGATGCTCTAAAAAGTGCAAGAATCTCGGCAAATCTGAGATTCACTTTCCAAAAACTTTCTTAACTTTGTATCATTAAATTTAGCAGAAGCATAAATTATTGAATTTTGGCCACTTGGCAATCGGGCGAAGAGGTGGGTTGTAAATATCCTTATGAATCTTAGGAAGAGCAAAAAAACAAGGTATCTTAGGTGCTGGCATACATAAATAGTTATAAGTGTCAATGTTAACTGTGCCCTCAATGAAAAGATCGTTAAATAAAGATCTTATTCTCTGATGGGCCCCATTAACTTCATTTAAAGATACTTTGATGTAAGAGTCAGCTTCTAATAAGCATGTCACCCTCCTATTATAATCTTGCTCATCCATAAATACTAACCCACTCCCTTTGTCAGGTTTCATTACCCGAATGTTGTGTGTTCTCAAAGGAGACAGCATTTGATGTTCATGCATATTTAAGTTAGAAATTCCTCTTTTTACAGAGCTGTTAAAATTATTTAAGGCGTGTCGAAAATCAACTTCACACATTCTCTCAAAAAACATCAAAGTGGAGTGTAATGGTGGATTGAAAATGCTAGAAACCTTAAATTCATCACTATTTAAACTGCTACTACCAAAAAGTAGTTTTAAATTTAATTTACGTAAAAACAGTTTTAAATCAATAAGGGTTTTAGCTAAATTTGCACCCCTGCTGGGTACAAAGTTTAAACCTTTTGAAAGAACATCCACAAGGCTTTGAGACACTTCATACAAAGAAAAGTTATATACATTGAAGTCCCCAATAATAACAATAGTGGAGTAAAAGTTAAAGTCAACTAAAATTATACTGTCATCTGGTGATACAGTTATCTCCCCCAACGATTCTGTCTTCTCTAACAATGGTTTTGGCATTGACCTCCCCCCACATGGGACTTGTCATTCCTCCCTTGATTGGAAAAATCCTGGAATTCAGGGAGAGTTTGTTGTCTCTCCCTATCACAAATGCGTTCACTGCATCTTGGTGGTGTTGGAGGACCTGAGACTACTGTCCATCCTGCTACTTCAGAATCAGGGACCTCAGCAAATGTAGACCCATTAGTATTAATAACAATATTAATACCTTGAGAAAGTGGGGGTAAGCCATGCCATTCTCATAGTCTCTTTTGTCTCTGGCCAATTGTTTTACTTTTGTCTCCCTTAATTTAATTAAGCTGTTGTCAATACTGTTAAAAGCCCAACAAAAATCAAATTTGTATCTTAAAATGTCAGGGACAGATTTAATACTCTTCTCTAAGTTGTTCAAATCAACAGTTAATCTCTCAATTTGACTGCCATAATCTTTAATTAACAATCCTAGAAACTGTCAGCCCTGTTTGTCAAAAAATACAGCAATTCACAATGAAATTAAGAATTTCTGCACCTGACCGATCACCTTCTAATAAAATAAATATATCGCCCAAATAACGGGTATACTATTTTCCTTGTTGTTGAAACAGATCACATTTAAATAAATGGTTTCTTTCCCAAAAAGCAAGTACACAGTTGGATATCTCCATTGTCTTAACCCTTTGGGAATTTGTTTTCTTTGTAAACATTCCCGAAGGTAGACAACTTCCAGCTGTAATTTCTTACATTTAAATAATTTAATGTCAAATGTCTTTAAGTTATCAATGATGGAAAAATGGTGGTTAACAGTACCTGATTCTGTGTCTTGAAGCACAGTGTCATTAGTAGAACTGCCATTTGCACACAAGTGCAGTGTTTTGTTCAGCATTTCATTCAAAGAAGGGATGTCTGTAATTAAGGGAATGTTAGAAATCATTGTACTGTTGTTCTCCACCTCAGTTCTGTTCATATTTAAAGCATTCAAGATTCTAGTGTCAGAGGAAGCCACAATGTTAGAAAAAGATGTACTATTCAGGCCTCTCATGTCAGGAGAAGCCCTATTTATGTTTCCCATGTTTGTTGGTCTTGTTTCCGTTGAAACAGAAGTCTCTAACATCTGACCCGAACAAACCAAAGAAGCTGTTGGAATAGGGGGACCAGTAATGCCAAAAGTAGGATTTAGATTCAGGACTGGCTGTTGCCCATTGTTTAACCCTCCTGAATTAGGAAGTAGTCTGTTGACCAAACATTTAAATAAATCATCTCTGTTAGATAATTGTAAAATAAGTTGGGTTAAAATTCCAATGCTCATATCCTCCCCTACCTGGGAAGCAATAGGGGAGCGCAAAGACTGTGATAATGGACTTGTTTCTCCAGCCATCTCCAAGACAGGCAAACCAAATGTAAAACAAATATACAACTAAAAGACTTGTAAAAAACAAAAAAGAGTGGCAGAATCAGCAAGTCCAACAAACATACTGTTTAATGGTTAGCGCTTTCATCTGCCACTAATAAGCAAACTTCATCAGACAGGGAAAATAGGAAATTACATATTTTAAATAGTAAAAAATACATGACATCACTTCCCATCTCTGTTAAAAGGGCAAACCACTTTTAAATATATGTATAAAAAAAAAATAAATATATACATATGTATATATATATATATATATATATATATATATATAAACAAACAATTAAAAGTCCCAACGCTGTGGCTAAATCCCAGCAAAAGTATGAATAGAAAACAAACTCAAATGGAAGGAGTAGGTTCACGTGACTGTAGTTTCTCAAAGCAGTACAAAATCCAAGTATGAGTTCCAATGAAATCCAATATTTTTATTGAATAAAAATACAAACGCAAGCGCTTTCGCGGATCACAGCTCTGCTTTTTCAGACGTAACACATGCATCTCATAACTAAGCACTTATATACTATAGCCTGTTGTCCAATTACAAAATAATTAATTAATCAATTATTGAGCTAAACTATATATATATATATATATATATATATATATATATATATATATGAAAAAAAAGCTTAAATATTTATATGCATATGTGAGAAGTTGTTCTACAACCACAAATGAAAAAGTGTGCCCTGGGTTGCTACTGACATGTCCTGGCTAAGGTGTTAGTAGGATTTTGTTTCCCTATTATGTTGGGCTACCAGTCTAGAGGTGTGCACATCCCTTATGAATATGGAACACCACCGCCTTTAGAGCTTTGGTACAAGTTCTAGGGCCAAAAGGTGTGGAAAGAGTTATAGCCTGGTAGTGTAGGGTTGCTTTCTGCTGCCTTGAACCAGGTCTCTGTTACAGCAGAAATGTCGATGTTCTCCATTTTAAGGAGTGGTTTGATTGAGTGCACTTTGACATTTAGACTTCTAGCATTGAGCCTGACCCTCAGATTGCATCTGTTTGTAGCTGTTATAGTGGTAATTTGGTCTTTGGAACACTGCCTAAAAAAGGCACTATAGGGGTGGCAAGAACCTTGGCCAGTATCCAGAAGCCCAGGGTTGACAGATGCAGGCCACCTCTGGCAAAGCATTGAGGTCTGTCAATCATGTCATCCCAGGCAGACAGATACTGGATCCCTTTACAATGACACCAGAAACTTAGCCACTTGTTAAAATCACCCATTTTCTGCTTGTACTGTGGTATAATTCTGGGTGTTGGTAGTATGCTGCTCAGGGCTAGGGTCATACCCGTCTGGGCTACTTAATCTGAAAGCTCCTCCATGTCTCTTTTCATGTAGTCTAGGGAGGTATGTCTCAGGTCATTCACACCCACATGTACAATCACTGAGTCATATTTGTACCTGTTGTTGACGGTCGTGAGTGCATGTGTTATGTGGCGGATCCTGGCCCCTGACAGGCAGCTGACTGTTACTTTCTCCTTATTCAATCTAGAGAGTGGGACTAAGGTGGCCTAGTGGTAAATTGCTGTGACTATGGTGTATTGTATCCTGGGTTCAAGACTGAGCACGGCTGATTATTTGGCTTGTATTTACCAGGATATGGAATGATGATTCATCACTGGGACAAAGCTGAAATTCTTTAAGATTCCAAGAGCAGAATAAGTTATTTCTTACATTTATTTCATTTAATTGCACTTCTTTAAAATTATAATTGTGCAAAGAATAAATTATGTTTAATGGTAAATTAATTTTAATAACAAAATTACATAAAATCAGATGGTGGTTAAGGAAAAGGGAGTTGGGGTCTAACAGGGATTAAACTTTAGCATGATTGTAAAGGAAATTATGAATATGTATAAACAGATTTGTCTATTTATATATTTGTACATATGTAAATATTTTGCTAATAAGAGTTATTTTGTATATATAGGACCCCTTCTCTTTTAACAAGTGGTGCAGAATCTTTTATATCCACTTGAACTACCATCAGCTCAAGCAGAGGGTCCTCAATTTAATGTCTCATCTGAAAGACTGTACACTCAGCAGTATAACATCCACTTAATGCAGTGTAAGTAAAGAAAAAGAATACAATGCAACCTGATTTATAACTCTCCTTTTCTGGACAAAGTCTGCCTTATCATGCCCTTTATTTTTCAAGTTCCTTTTATTCTTGTACTTTTTTAAGTAGGAGAACATACAACTGCATATTTTAAAACACATTATCACAGCTTTTGTTAATTCATGAAGGCACCCTGTGTCTCTGCTCGACAGTGGCACAGGAAAATAACTTTCTTGGGTTGCGTAAGCCAGGGAACCCTGTTGGATAGGCTTATGTAGGCCCTTGGGCCGATAGCCTAGTACCTACCTATGAACCTATGAACCAACACTTAATATATCAGCACTTTTTATCATTAGAACTCAAATCTCTATTTTTATATCTGAAAAAGCACTACTACTCTTCACCTCCTAAGGTAAATCTCCCATTACTTTCCAACTCTGCACTGCCTTCTGATTTTGTTTTCATCCATTTCTCTTATCCATATACATTTTTTATTTTTGTTTTGCTCATAGCTACTGTTTTCACCATAGCTTTCAGCTAAAAATTTATTATGCAGAGAAATTTCCTTTTTTAACTTCTTAATGCAAAAAGCTTACTTTTATGTGCCACCAAAAATAAATAAATAAAATGAAAACAGTTATTCCAATGTATTAAATAAATCTACCTCCTATACTACAAGACCTTTGCTGTTTTGTGGTAAGTTTTACAGCTACTTTGACACTTGGATTCATATTTTTTTCTAGTACTGTACAGCAGTAAGAGGGAAATTGTCAATGTGCCATTCTTCACAGAGTCCCAGGATGTCCTGATTCTAAGCTGGAGTTCAACTGGTTATCTCTTCTAAGTGAAACCACTACTGTGGGATCATATCCTACATTTGTTAGGCAGAAAGGAAAGGACCTCTGCCCCTGATCTTCCACCTTCTTAGTGACTAATATAAGTACCTTATTTTATTCCTATTCGTGTCATAGCTACACTGCACAGACTTAACGGATTGTTTCGATTTAATCCTTATTTGGAAGAGAAATGCTAGACTTAGGCTCAATCTAGTGAAAAAGATGTAATGATGGTGCATACCACTTTCTGTCTGTTGTCTGTCCGTCTGTCATGGCCTCCATATCTTTCACCTCTGTTTTTGGAGAAAATCAGTTGAAGGTTATAATTAAGGTAGAAGACTGGAGCAAGCTACTTTGCAATCTACTGAAATATAAAGGTAAGCTTTCATCAAATCTCAAGTCTGCTTATTTCCATATGAACAACATCACTAACATTAAACACTTAATTCCTTTTTCAGCCTTGCCTACAGTCATCTATATAACAGTGTTATCATTCCAGGACAGCTGTAGTGCTCTCTACCAGGAGTCAAACTGCAAAGAATCCAGGATTCTGTTAAGGTTCCATGACATTGGTTAATAAATATCAGATACATTTCACATACTGTTGTTGTTGTTGTGTCTTTCGGCTTATCCCTGTTAGGGGTCACCACAGCGGAACTCCGGTCCGCTAATGTTTGGTAGTGGATTTTTATATGCCGAGTTACCAGCCCTAATACACAACCTTCAACGAAGGCATGCCCATTCACGCATGCCTCCACACAGAAGACGCTCCAGCTGAGAATCGAACGTGACAACGTTTTGCTGTGAGGCGACAACGCTACCGCAGCACCACTACCACGTATACACATTTCACATACTATACTAGCTAAATATCTAGCTAAATATCACCTTGGGTCCCAGCTGAAAACAAAGTACACAGGTCTAGTAGGATCTACCCAGTAACCTCTCCTGTCTGGTACCTACTTTTCTGAAATAAAAGCTAATACCAAAAGGCTATGGCTGACTAAGCTTGCAGATGACTGCAAGATAGGAGCAGTCATTGAATCCCCAAATGACTTAGACATCCTGCAGGAAGCTTTGTCTGAAATAAATAGCTGGTGTCAAAATCATGGTCTGAAACTAAATGACAAAAAATACATTATTGTACCCTTTTGGACGTCATCTACCCCAGGGAACCACCACATTGACAATATGATGCTAAGAACCGACCCAGTTATTCGGGATTTGGGATCTTATGTGGATAGTGATCTAACGTTTGACTAACATGAGTCTATCGTTGCAAAAGAGTCCTGTATTGCATATAAAGAAAGGGATTGCATCTAGATCTAGGGATGTCATTGTCCACCTTTACTCAGCCCTCATTAGGCCTGTCATTGAATATAATGCCCCCTTTGGTATGTATCTGTCCAGATATATGCAACAACTGGGAATGCCCACAGAGATACCTTAATAAAAGGATGTAAGGCCTAAACAACATGGTTTAAATGGACAGACTCAGCTCCCTCTCACTATAGTCAGTATTCTGCAGATTGCTAAGAGGTGACCTGTGTCTGGCATACAAGGCATCTCTGATCCATTACTGATGGATTTACTGTATATTAGCCAGTCAAATGGCCTCAAAAATGCTCAGTCTAGGGATCTAAAATTCTTCTGCAACATCAATAGGATGGTTTGGAGGGATAGGTATATTTCGCAGAGGATACCGCTGCTGTAGAACAGACTCCTCATCCACCAAAAACAAAGTTCATACCTATCCATTTTCAAGCACAACTTAGATCTATGGATAAGAAACAGAAAATTTAACCCAGGACTGCCCCCTGTACTACTAAAGTACAGATGAAAAATGCTTTATCCCATGCATGGGTCCCCTCAAATTATCTATGGTATGATCCCACTTGTTCCAATTAGGATATATAATTATTGACCATGGGGATGGGTAAGGCCAATCTATAACCAAATGGGATAGGTTGTTTTGAGTATAAAAAGGGAAAGTGGCTAATTTAAAGTGGCCTGCAAGGGCAGATAGCCTAGTAATTACATACAAACCTATAAATAAAATGAAATACAGAACTTAACTACATATACTTTGTTCAGCATGTAACAGTAAATGAACATAAATATTAATAAAGACAATTCATTGACAATGTTGGTCTAGGCCTGTCACTTCTGGGAATTGAATGGTAAAATGTTTTCATTCTTAGCTCTTATGCTTTACATCTTCATAAGGAGTTGAAAATTTATAATATTCTAAAATTGCTTTCTAAAATGTGAATTCTGGTTGTGAGCTTCACAATTACTGCATAATGAAATAATGTCACATTCATGGCTTAACAAAGTCCTTGCATCACACCACTACTTGTGAAGTTGAAAGTCCAATATCTGCTAATGCCTGTGCTTCTCTTTACATCTTAGATAGGATGAAGTTTTCTCCAAAATAAGCTCTTGCATCTTATGAGCAACAACTTTAACTTGAAAAGTATTTGAAGTTTGGGCCATATATGATGAGCCCTCAACTGGAATATTAAGTTTGTTTTTTAAGATCTCTACAGGGGCAGTGACACAGATCTAATGGAGAAACTACAGAGAAGGGCCATTAAACTGCAGAGAAGGGGCAGTAAACAAACAGATCACCTAAATCAGGCAGCATATAAGAAAAGGGTCAATAGGGTCTAAATTTATTCACCATAAACTGTAAGGGGAAGGGTGGTACATGTAAATCTCCATAAAGAAAACAGAGGAGAATGCAATTTGATATGTTTGCTCTGGAAGGATAGTACAGGGAAGAAAGGACAAGACTCCATTTAAAGGTGCTCTAATTCAGCTTAGCAATCAAAAGGTACTGCTTTGTACACTGAGTGGAAGAGGTCTGAAATTAACTAACAGCTTGGGTGACTTTAATACGAATGGGCATATTTAAAATGTCTGATGACAGAAGATCACTAACCTGTAGTTTTGTTCTCAGACTATCTGCATGGATACATGTTCCACCAGTGACACAGCAATGCTCCCTAAGAATGGGAAGTGCCATCCCATTTCCTGAGGGGGGGGGGGGTAGCTCAGATAGATGCAAAAGTTCTCACGGCCCGTACTAAAGGAGGCAGAGGATTTATTTTTTTATTAACAAAGATTATACATGCCATACTAATATCATAATCATAAAGTTTGTGTACTCATTAATCCATTAATTTTCAGTTCAGGGTCTAATGTGACCCTGATCCTATCTTAGAATGGGAAGAATGGGAAGTGCCATCCCATCTTCCTGAGGGGGGGGTAGCTCAGATAGATGCAAAAGTTCTCACAGCCCGTACTAAAGGAGGCAGAGGATTTATTTATTTTATTAACAAAGATTATACATGCCATACTAATATCATAATCAGAAAGTTTGTGTACTCATTAATCCATTCATTTTCCACTTATTTGCTTAATCCAGTTCAGGGTCTAATGTGACCCTGATCCTATCTTAACACTCTCTGGCCACAAGGTAGAACTAATAAAGAACAGGGTGCTGTCTTGATTGCATTAAATTAATATTAGTCTATATAAAAAAATGTAACTGTTTTATTGCTCATACCATGTTTTATAACTTGTTAACAAGTTTCACTAACCTAGTTTTACTTTAAACCACATGCATACAGGTTTCTATCCACATTTTTCACAACACAAAAAAAATCCAACTTTTAAGCATAATCAACTTTTAAAATCAGAATATCCAAATTAAATACAATTTATTGTTAAATAGTTCAGCTTTTCGATCTGCAAAGAATTTGCTGGGACCTGACTAAATGACCTCAATTCAACATGAACACCAAGACATATCACCTCTGACAACACACTGTGCCTGCTGGAAGTCATCTGGTAAAAAACTTCCATATATTTATGCATACATAAAAATATATGTATGCATACATACATACCGATATATGTATATACATATATACGTACATACATACACAGATTTATAACATATTATCGACATTTGGACACTTGAAATTCATATGGCTGAGACCATATGTTCAAGTTTCAAAAAAACTCGAATGTAAAATAAAAATTGTGCTTTTGTATAGGGCAAACCCCCCTGCACCCCCCCCCACATCCCATGCAAACTATGTATACCAACTACGAGATTGCACTATAGTAGAGAAAAGGGTAGATCTCCTGACCCCCACTGTACTGTGATCTACATAGAAATACTTTAATGGAGAATTTACTCTTTTCTCCAATGTAGTGTGATCTTGGAGTTGGTATATATAAAAAAAACCCCACACACACACACATATATATATATATATATATATATATATATATATAGATAGATATATATACATATATATATATATATACATACATGTATTTAGTTACATTCAGGTCTCAACCATATGAATTTTGAGTTTCCAAAACTTGATAATATGATGTAAGCCCACATACACATTTGCATGCATAAAAAATAAATAACATGGTATATGGAGACAAACGGGGATGGGGATGGGGAAGGTGGAACACAGATAAACAAGCAGCCTTGTGTGAGCTACAATAATCAGATGAACTCTGGTTTCAGTCTGCTAATTTGCCATATGTATATATGCAAGTCAAAAATCCTTTATTTTATTGGGATCCATGCAAAACAATTTGCAAAGACGAAACAATTTATATTGGGTTCTTACTAACTGCACTACTCACTATGAATGGACTTAAAATAAAACAAGGACATTAATAAAAAGCAACAAACTAGTTTATTTGCTGAATATAATCTGTGTATGCTATGAAACATGATTCATTATGTTCTCACATTTGTATAAGACTTCTTCAGGCATCTCAAGCAGCTTTCAGTTCTCAGGATTCCACTTTTACCTGGAATAATTGTGTGGTGCAAAGAAAACTCAACACTTCACTTTTGCAGGCCTTAAGTTCAATTTGGAATTTTAGCCTGTAACTTATAAAACAGTCTCTTTGTTGATATGTTTCAGAAATACCCAAGCAGATGGCTGACTGCCTTGTTCATAACTTACTAAAGCTGTACAATTTCATTTATCTATTTTTTTTATTTTAATTTAAATCCTTTTTATTGTAAGCTGTGGGGGAAGCAGTATATGTCCAGAAACAGACATTTTGTGGCCCATCCCTACCAGAAAACTCCTCTTACTGTTTCCTGTTCCCTTTAAATCTGTACAGCTTGCTTATACCAAATTAAGTCACTTAAACGAAAAGCAGGACTTTTGGAGTTGGAGCAGGGTTACAGTGGCGCAAGCCACTTCACTGTGAGCAAGTCTTTTTTAATCAGACCCTGTATCATTAAGGATTTTTTAACTTTAAATGAGGATGAAGTTGATGTATCTCATGACTCACAGTGTAAAGTACTAATTCATGATGCAAAAACATTCTAAAAAGGCCATTCCATGACCCAGGAGCATAGACTCTACTTCCTGTTCAGGTAACAAATGCACACATATGTAACATGTCTACCAGGAAAAAAGGTAAGTGATGCAAAACAGAAGATAGCAATCATAACAGAAAATCATTCCTATAATCCTTTCATATTAGTATAAATGTTCTGAGACATTATACTGTTTACAGCTCAAAAGGGAAATAAAAAATCAGTTCAATATCATCACTAAAATGAGATGTTTCCATAATTTCTGAAGCATATTTCATAGAATATTTCCTTTTAGCGATATTAGTAACAAAATCACAATGGCATTTTTATGAGGTTTTGTAATAATGAAGGCTGGAGTTTTCTTGACCACTAACTGCTATAGATAATATACAACATTGTTTGGCATAGGACAGGTTTCATCTGCCACTTCAGTTCAGATTGCTATCACCTACAGATTTTAAAGTAGTAACTAAAGACAGATCACATATTTTTCTTATTTAAGGCCAGGATCTTATGGAAATAATTTAAAGAAAAACTGTACATGGCTGCCACTCATAAATGCTACAAGACATAACAAAGTTACATTTGGAACCACAAATACAAGGACAACATTGGTTATTTTAGTGCAGTATCAAGCCCTGATAGGGTGATGATGACTGGTTCCTTATTAAACAAGGATACAGACTAAGCATCTGCTGGATGAAAGGCAATAAGAAAAGCAATGGTGATGGCCTCCATTTGTGTTAGAACAACCTACCAAATTCAGATGTTTAACTTCAGCAACAGCAATAATAAACATGATAGTTTCATTAATGTATTAAATCTGTACAACAAAGGAATGGCTCTGCTTGTTGTCTATAAGTCATCCAGTTGTAAACTGACAATTTTCAATCATCCTTGGACTTTAACTACAAAGTAGCTGTTGGTGATTTGAATTTATCCTGAACATTTTAGATTATCACAGACATGGCTGCTGTCAAGCATATGCTATGTACACCATGATATTTACTTTCACTTTAAAAAATCAGTCGCTCATCTTTGTGAAAAGAGATATGGTAGAACTGCGTATGTATTGTGCATTATAGTTAAATATTTTGTTAAATCACTTTTTTTTTTTCAGAATGCCTTGTAGACTAAATGGGCTTTTTGTTTCTTTCTTTCAGTAGTGAAAAGGTATATTGTGTCTGGAGACATGCATTATCTTGTGTTGAGATAATGGTGGTGATTATACTTTTGGGAAATATTCTAGACATTATGAAAGTCGGGAATGTAATTCCAAAAATCCTGATTATGCCAGTGATCACGGATAAGACAGCTCAGTAAAGAAAATGTGTTAATAGGCTCCGGAAGGGCGAAGAAGGAAAATAAATGTACAGCAAGATGACAAAATGCACTCAGTGTTATCTGCGCCATTAAAACTAAACTGAAAACTAATAAAAGCAACATGGGCAACCTCTATGATGTCAATTAATAGAGACTACAATAAAAAACAGAAAATGTTGATAAAATAAAATGAAATAAAAATAAATGTATACAACTACAACACACACAAAAGGTATAATTAAATCAATGTTTTCTTTACCGAGCAGTAATCATTTCAGTTATTAATTATTAATTTTGATCTGAGACCTATGTGTTATAAGACAAGTGTGGAGAACAGCAGCCAATACAAAAATAGTTGTCAACATTAGTACTTGAGATAAGAACTGGCCATTGAGCAGTTACAGAAATTTGAGGTATCATTAAAATCAAAAGGAATGTGCAGCCCTATAAAAATATACCTAGGAAGGCATCGCCCAAATACATGTAGCTTTCCTTGCAAAAGGAATGTTACTCATCAAGAAAACAATCATTCTAAAAAAATGGAAACTTGTAGGTTTTTCCAGTTCTACTAAAAAAAACTTATAAAAACTAGTAAACGATTAAGCAAGATCAAACGGCAAGTTAGAAATGTCATTAAAAAGTTTGAGTCTGACCTTGGTACGGTATAACAAAAGGTATCTTTATACTTATATTAAGGGATCTGGACTATATAATCACATACCTGTCACTTTACATGACAAAGACACAAGTTTCTCACTGTCCACAGCATGCTGAAATTATATGAAAGACATTTTGGCAGAATCCTTTTGCTCATCGTCACATAACATCAACATACTGCCATCCAGATTAATTAAACTGCATTGCATTCTTCTTTAGATGTTAATAACTTGTCCACCTACATGAACAATCTCAGCCTCACAAGGCATCAGGTCATCATAATATTAGACATCATTGCAAAACTGGCTCATAAATGACTAGAATATCATTGTGTACAAATGTACTGTAAATACCAACTGTAAGCTCTTTTCTGAATAACAAATGACATTTGCTTTGCAATGGAGAGGGGGTGAGAGAGTTCTGGTAATCTAAGGCTTGAGCTGCAAGTTTTGGTGTGGTGATGGGAAGGGAAGGGAACCCTGATATATTCATGGTTCATTATTCTTTGGTGTGTGGCCTCAAAGGCACCTGGGCTTCCATTTCTGGTCCCCCCGCCTTTTTTTTTTTCTTGTGAGTTAAATTTTTACCTTTTACCTGCTTATTTCTTCTTACCATTAGCCAAAGGGTAACATTTACAGGGATAATGTAGATTACATCTTGGGATAGATGAATGAAATAGTTGTCTAGCTGACTGAATGCCTTTCCCCTTCTATTCCATTTTATCAAATGTAAACAGTGCTGGGGAATCAAAGACCAGACTTTTGCCTAATGAGCCATCAAAAAATGACACTTTTACATCCTAAAGTGGAAGCTGCATCCACAATCAGGGATGTCAACATAGTGATGGACCCTGTGGCAGCAGTTCTAGATTCTGCAGCCATAGATAGGTTCCTAGGTTGTTACTAGGTATGCAGTCCGGGAGACCACTGAGGAACCAAGCATAAGTTCCTACCTGTCCCAGAACATTGTCTGGTAAAGTTATATGCTCATTCAAGCAGTAGACAAATGGAAGCCAAAGGAGCTAAACCTGAACTGAAGGACATAGCTAGTTAACAGTTCATTGCATTAATCCTCCATGTTAACAACTAGGTGAGTATCATAGGCACACAGTCTAACAATTTGTGAAGCCATCTAGGCCTACTAAATAATTTCTCTCTTCATACCTGCATCAGTTATCCCTTCAGCCACCTGTGTCAGCTGTTTCAGTGCATCGGACTACTATATTACAATATGAATCTGGCTCTGCACATCTGGTCGGCTGACATGTACACTTTTTAAACAAAAGGTCTATGACACATCCCTTCTAGTCACTGAGATATGTGTTAACATTTGGAATCTGTTTGGACCATTTTCAGGATTTGGAGATACCACCAATAGATCTACAACAGGATTCTAAGACAGGAAAAAAACAGACCATGTAAAAGCAATATGGCTTCTTGTGACCAATGGAGTGAGGGCTTGTTTCCAATGAGGATGCAGTAGTTGCATCCTCCAAAGCTTCCATGGCAGTAGGAATGTGCACCATCTTAGGTGCATCTAGACCCAGAAGGCCAATACCTTTTCCTCTGGTTCTATTGAGTTGGTCAAACAATTGCATTATTAAAGCCTGTTTGTGATGAAAAATCTGGTCAGTTGACTAATTTTATTTTTATTTTATTTATTTATTTTACATTTATTGACTGGGCTAGTCCAACTGGATATATGTCCATTTTCAGTAGAGGCCCGGGGAGAAAAGCGCCACAAAAAACACAATTTCAATTATACTATGTGACATTTACAAATGCAGCTACATTTACAAATATTTTGCCATTCATTACATTTCATTGCATTTCTGTAAACAGAGACATGGTACATTTCAGCTATGGTTATCCATTCAAATATTTCACTAATAACATTTTTACATGTAGGAGAACACTCTCTTTGTAGTTTGCAGAAAAGCAACTAGCTTATACAGGTATGGTGATTAGTACCCTGAGAAAAATGAGGTAGTTAGGGTTAGAACAAGAGCATAACCACTAACTTTGAGAGGATTTCTGTCTATACAGCTAACTTTGAGAGGATTTCTGTCTATACACACTGAGCAGAGTGGAAGAGGGGCGTTGACTACAACTCTGACTTGAGATATATAAGTATCCTGTTTTTTGGATTATTTATACTGATTACTGTTTCTAGCAATTTATATATAGCACTTTTTATTGCCTGCTGCATAGTTTGTAGTGTATTGTATTGCTATTAACTAATCTGCATGGGTAACTGATTTGTTTGCAGTTAAAAGCATTCTGTAGAGTCTCTTTGCTCCTTTATTTGTTTAAAAACTTTCATTTTGTGGCTTTCTGTAGTGTTCACTGTCTGTAGGCTAATAGCTTTAGTATTGTCCTAGTTCAGATTTGCTGGCTCTGGGCCTGTTCGTTTCTACAGTGATTGTTCAAAGCACATGAACAGGCCATCTTGAATTAGCAGACGCCTTTATTTACCTTGGCTAGAGTGTGTTAATTGGCTGCTGGCTAGTGGGGGCAGGTTCTTTTGTGCTTTTTTTAAAAAAAATGTTGTCTAAGGTTGTATCTTCTGGTATTTAAGCCCTAACTTTAAGAGGATTACTGTCTATACACACTGAGCAGATTGGAGGAGGGGCATTGACTACAACTCTGACCTGAGATATATAAGTATCCTGTCTTTTTTGGATTATTTATACTGATTATTGTTTCTAGCAATTTATATATAGCACTTTTTATTGCCTGCTGCATAGTTTTTAGTGTATTTTATTGCTATTCACTAATCTGCAAGGGTAACTGATTTGTTTGCAGTTAAAAGCATTCTGTAGAGTCTCTTTGCTCCTTTATTTGTTTAAAAACTTTCATTTTGTGGCTTTCTGTAGTGTTTGCTGTCTGTAGGCTAATAGCTTTAGTACTAGTCCCCACCCTCCTTCCCTGTTCGTGTCTTGTTGTTATACTTGGTGGCTTTGCAGTTGCCCGCCCGTACTACAAATCTGATCTGGGACACTCCTCCCAGTCTAGTGTCATTAGCTCATTCTACCTAATACACAGAGAACATCTAAGAACGCCTTCTGTTTCTCCTTTTTCCCTTTCAAAAAAAATTGTCTGAATCTCCTTGTGTTCTGACTGTGCTTCTCAAACATTTTGGAAATATAGAGTATAGTTTAGGGCATTTATTATAAATGTAATTGCCTTAATATTGCTACAACTCTGCTCTAGGTTGCACTGCATCTGAATTGTATGTGTGTTTTAGCTGCTTTTCTGTATAAATAGACTTCTCTGTATATGTAGACTAGCTACTTATTCTGCTGTATTACTGCCTCTTAAATCGTTTTTCAGTTGTGCATTTGCCTTGCTTCATTTAAAAAGTTTTAAATTGCTAATTTTGCAGAATTTTAATTGCATTTACTGTTTAGGACTACACACTCAAGTGTGTTAGCCTTTTCTGTGTTTATTTACTGTATTATTACATTGTTTAGCCTGTTTCAACAAAAGAAAATACTATCTTGTTTGCTCATTTTCCACCTTTCCTAGCCAGTCCATATCCCCGGCTTTGCTTGTCTCTGGACTTTATTTCTGTGTTCAGAGCTATCCAGACCTTGCTAGGGCAGAGGAAAGTCCTACTGCTTACCAGTGGGAGTGGTGAGCATTGTACTGCCAATCTAACACTAGAGGAGTGGTTTCCAGCTCTGAAATTGTAATTTTATTAGCCTTTTTGGGCTGATTTCTATCCCTTTCAACTTTCTGGCTTAAAAACACATGTGTTTGCACATTTTCCGCATTGTGCAGCACTGCGAGGCTACAGTTAAACTATTCCAGGTGCTAGAAAGCCTGTGCTTCAAATTTTCCCTTAGAACTAGCTGGTTTCTCAGTCGTAGCACTAAAATCTGAACCCCTGTGACTAGCACTTGCTCTAGAACCTGCTGGAAAGCAATAGGAAGCCTGAAACTGATACAAGCACTCAGCTCTCCTTGTCAATAAGGAGAAATTAATCATAGGCACTAAACAGCCTATAACTGCAAAGTACCTTGCAAAGATAAGGGAAAACAGCTCTTAAACTTTACAAAAAAGCACCTAAACAGGCATGTTCAAGGGTTAGCTTCTGGTGATTTCTCCTGTCCACCTGGTGAATCTGGGCATACTGGGACAATGTGGCAACTGCCTCATGTACATAGACAATCCTCTCCTCCTACCACCCAACACTACAACCTGCGAGAGATGTACTTACATAGCCAAACTGGAAGCAAAGCTCTCTCTGGCCAAGACTGTGCTAGACAGTCAAGAGGAGAAGGTTAACACCTCCACTACACCTCAAGCAACTCATAGCCCTTCAAAACCCACACCATCAGCACCCACACATAGCATCAATAAACCCACATATGTGAAGGCCCTTAACATTAACCTGCCCAAGCAACAAGGACCTCCAAAGCTGAAATGCAAACACCAGTCACAACCAAAGTGACACATAGCTCACAACACCAGTGTGCCACCCAACAACAGCCCCTAAGACAAGACAATGTACCCAACACTTTAGTCATAGGTGACTCTATAGTCAGGCACACTGATGTCCCACTCACCAGGCTGAACAAGAAGAAAATTACAGTCAGCTGCCTGTCGGATGCCAGGATCCGCCACATAATGCATGCACTCAAGTCACTCCACAACAAGTACAAATACAACTCTGTCATTGTCCATGCTGGAGTGAATGACTTGGTTGGGAGGGTGGCCTAATGGTTAAGGTGTTTGCCTTACAAACACAGGGTACAGGGTTTGGGATCAGGGGGGATGGCTGGCTGGCTATGGCTGGCAGGGCAGTTAGCAGTAAGTATCTATATATCTCTGAATCTAAGTACCTCCCTGGACTACATGAAAAGAGACATGGAAGAGCTCTTGGATAATGTGGCCCAGGCAGGTATGACCCTAGCCCTGAGTAGCATCCTGCCTTCCCCCAGAATGATACCACAGTATAAGGACAAAATGATTGATTTCAACAACTGGCTAAGCTTCTGGTGTCATTCAAAGGGGATCCAGTATCTGTCTGCCTGGGAAGACATGATCGACAAACTACAATGCTTTGTCAGAGATGGTCTGCACTTGTCACCTCTGGGATTCAGGTTACTGGCTAAAGCTCTTGCCACCCCTATAGTGCCTTTTTTAGGCAAGGTTCAAAGGATAAAACCATCACCATAACAGATACAAGCATGCAAAATCTGAAGGTAATGCTACTCAATGCGAGAAGTCTAAACCTCAAAATGCACTTTCTCGAGGTACTCCTAAAAATGGAGAACATCGATATCTGTGCCGTAATTGAGACCTGGTTCAAGGCTCCAGAGAGCACCCCTGCAATAGCAGGCTACAACTCTTACCACACTTTTCGGCCACAAAACCAAGACCGAAACACTAAAGGTGGAGGAGTGTCCATATTCACCAAGGATATTCACATCTCCAGGCTAGTTTCCCAACCCAATGCATCTGAAATTCACCAGGTGCAACTAACACTAGGTAAGACTGCAATCCAAATTGTAGCTTGCCACAGATCACCCACCATGCCCCAAGATTCTCACTACACCTTTCTAAACATACTGGAAAATATTAAGATACAATCAAACACCCTAATACTGGGTGATTTCAACTACCCTGTCGTTAACTGGGAAAACTACTCGGGTACCAACTCCTTTTCCCAATGGTTCTTGGAATTCATAAATTCCAACGCCCTGGATCAACTAATCCATTGTCCACCAGGGGCTCCAATATCCTAGACTTGGTCATTACCAACATGGGAGATAGATGCTCCACCCCAGTGGTTACCCCCTCATTGGTCAGGTCTGACCATAAGCAAATCACCCTTGACATCCACATCCCACCTCCACCTCGCAGTAAGGAAACCTCCTTAAAAAACTTCTCCAAAACCGACTTCATGCTACTGAAGTCAGAAGTGACAAACTTCATGACAGCCATGTAGACGGGATCTGAAAGTTCGACTGTAGAATCCTACACTAAGGCACTGTACGAGCACAGGTGGTCCCCTGCAATAAACAAACTATACAACAGAAGGAAGAAACTGTTGCAGAAAAGAGGAAAATCCCAGGATGCAAAAAACTCCCTCACCAGCCTCAGTAAGAAGCTGAGATCCCTCATAAAATACTCAAAAGCTAGTTAGGAAAATAAAATTGCCAAAGATTCCAAAGACAACCACAAGGCATTCTATAGTTATGTCAAGAATCTAAATGGCAATGCTCAGATCTGCTCTGAGCTACAACAGAATGGCATTAAATATACTGATCCCAAGGATATTGCCAATATCCTGGCAGATCAATTTAGTGCCAACTTCACCCCCTCTCACCCCCTAAAGGGCCCATCTCAATACCAAAAGATTGCCAAATTCCAGTAATCATGGCCACACAGGTAGAAACTGCACTCTCCAAAGCTAAGAATACAGCATCCATGGGACCAGATGACATCCCAGACTGCCTCAGGCTTTGTGCCCACTGAGTGGCGCACAGCTACAGTTATCCCACTCCACAAGGGGGGATCTGCCTTGGATCCTGGGAACTACTGTCCCATCAGTCTGACAAGCCTGATCTGCAAGGGCATAGAATGCATTATCATGGAACTTATAAACAAAGACATTGGCAACCTTCAAACACTGGACCCCACCCAGTTTGGGTTTGTGAAGGGCCGATCTTGTCTCCTAAATCTGATTGACTTCTTCAAATCAGTCTCCAGAGCTGTGGATGAGGGTAAGGCGGTCCACACAGCCTATCTGGACCTCACCAAGGCCTTTGACACCATCCCCCACTCTGGAATCATAGATAAACTTACTAAACTGGCCATAAATCCCTACAGCACTCGATGGGTTGCCAACTGGCTTGCTGACAGAACCCAGACTGTAAAAGAAGCCAACTCCAAATCCAGCTCCAGACAAGTGACAAGTGGAGTACCTCAGGGTTCAGTCCTGGGACCACTCTTGTTTGGCATCTACTTCTCTGAAGTACAGTCCAACACTAAGGGACTCTAGCTAACAAAGTTCGCAGATGACTGCAAACTGGGAGTCATTATTGAATCCCCAAATTATATGGATATTCTACAAAAGGGCCTTACAGAAACAGATGCCTGGTGCCAGAGCTATGGGCTCAAGCTTAATCCCAAGAAATGTGTAGTTATCCCCTTTGGAAAAAAAACATGTACCCATGAATTACCAGATAGGTGGCAGTACACTAAACATCAAAAGTGTGATGAGAGACTTAGGGACACAGGTGGACAGTGGTCTCACTTTCGATAACCACATCACCACAACAGTCAGGAAATCCTTCTATGTGGCACACCTCATCACTAAGGGCTTTTCATCCAGAAAAAAAGGAGGTCATTGTCCCACTGTACTCATCCTTCATTAGATGCATTATAGAGTATAATGCCCGGTTTGGTATGTACCTCACAAGACACCGCAACAGCTGGAAAGGCCACAGAAATACCTCACTAAAAGAATCACAGGCCTAAAGCAGATGCCATATGCTGACCATCTAAAAAACTCCAGCTATACTCTGTGGCATATCGTCTACTCAGAGGCGATCTCTGCATAACATACAAGGCCATGTCAAACCCTGATCTGTTTGACATGTTCCGTTTAAAGAAATCCCAGTCCCTCAGAGCCACATGCTCCAGGGATCTAAACCTTGTCATCACAATGAACAAAACATGCTGGAGGGATAGGTTCCTGACCCAGAGACTCCCCATACTCTGGAATAGACTGCCCATACATGTCAAGCAGAGCGCCTCATTGGCATTCTTCAAAAGGAACCTTGATGATTGGACGGGAGATAGGAAATTCACTCCGGGGATCATGTCAGTCGCCCTGCTACACAGGAGTCCAGAGAAGTAAATATTGTGGGAAGAAATATCCAGGGAATTGTTATGGCTAGGCTTGTATAGGCCCTTGGGCCGATAGCCTAGTACCAACCTATGAACCTATGGACCTATGATTTAAGATATGGTTTCAATTTGCTTTTAAATAGTGTTATTGAGGAAAGGGAAGTTAGATCTCTGAGGAGGGAGTTCCAGGTTTTGCCCACAGTATTAGCGAACAAGGAGTCACCAGCCAAGTTGTTAGCTTTACCTATTTGTGCAAGCAGTCTGGTTGATGAGCATAGGGTCTTGAGGTTGTTATAGGGGGTTATTAGGTTAGTAAGCATTGGCATGTTTGTAGGTTGATACAGGATTTTGTGGGCAAACATTAACTGATCAAATAGTAGTAGATTTGGCAATTCTAGCCATCCTAGCTGCTTATGATTATCACAATGATGGGTTCTGAAGGCTCAGTTGCAAATCTGGCAATATTATTGTAGGAGATTGCTAGCTTGTTCAGGTTGTTTTTACATAGTTTAGTATATATAGGCGAGGCATAGAGAAGGGTAGAGATTAAGTTGGTACGGGCAATGGTGGTCCTGGCTAGTGGAGTCAAAAAGGGTTTAATCCTGTATAGAGATCCTAATTTTTTGTTAACTGTTTTTATAGTTCTGTTAATATGGGAATCAAAGGAAAGGTTGTTGTCAATTAGTACCCCAAGAAGTTTAGTAGCAGAATCAGGAGATATAATAGTACCATTGCTTGATGTCACAGTAAAATTAAGTGGGGAGGCCCTACGGGTGGAAGTAAGTAATAGCAGTTTTGTTTTTTGTCTATTGGTTCTATTATTGAGTCTTGTGTGATTTAATTATACAGTAAGAAACATGCAGATGATATAGATGCTTTAGATATGTACATTTACGTTGTTTTAAGCAGAGCTTGTGAGTAGTTTCATCTCAGTCTATAGTATGTTGGCTGGACTGGTTGCTATCTTTTAAAGACTGCCATACAGTGAGTAGGGCAACTATTCCCTTTCTCCTTTTCTCCACTATTGTGTGATGTTGGTTGACATATATAAAGTTGCAGGGACATAGGGGTGCTTGGCCCAGACAAAAAGTGTGTGTGTGTGTGTGTGTGTGTGTGTGTGTGTGTGTGTGTGTGTGTGTGTGTGTGTGTCTGTGTGTGTCTGTGTGTGTGTGTGTGTGTGTGTGTGTGTGTGTGTGTGTGTGTGTGTGTGTGTGTGTGTGTGTGTGTGTGTGTGTGTGTGTGTGTGTGTGTGTGTGTGTGTGTGTGTGTGTGTGCTTGTGTGCATGTGCATGTGACTAAGATGTCTTTGATAGAGAATGCACTGTGTTTGTTTTTTATAGAAATCAATGTGGTGTGTAGCATTCTGAGGTTCCCTATTAAGTCAGCGAACACACTAAACTGCGAACGCTGCTTAGTCAAACCTTCTTACCTGAAATGGCAAAATCTCGAAAGCACGGAACACCAATTTTTTTCCTAGGGGAAAAAAAATCACTGGGCCATTTTCGGGAATTTGCCATTTCCTCCACAGTGGTGCACTCTTGGAGTTGGTATATTTAAGTAGGGGGGTGTGGGGTGTGAAGCCCCCCACTTTATTTTGTGGGTTTTTTTTTTTTTTTTTTAATGGATCAGCGATTTTTTTCCCTGTGAAAAAATTGCTGATCTGTTTGTTCAACATTTTGTTTTTTCGGTGTTTGTGGGTAGATTATATAGCATTCGCAATTTAATATGTTTGCTTATATCATATAAACCCGCACTCTAGACGATGCGTATTGGTATGCAAAAAATTGTGTGTGTGTGTGTCTGTTGTGTTTTTTCATTTTGTGATGGATTTGGTTTTAATTTCAATCTAGCAAAATGTTCTCCTCTTCTAAGTAGCCAATACTACCTTAACCTTCTATATTTTTATTTATTTATTTTATTTTATTTTATTTATTTTACATTTGTTAACCGGGGGTGTCTGACTGAGCCAAAAAAAAGGCCTTTTCAGCAGGAGGGAAAAAAAAAAAAAAGAAAAAAAAAGACACATTTTTAGTTATTTTATTAGACATTTATTTCCTTCCCTGTAAAAAAATTGCTGATCTGTTTGTTTTTTTGTTTTTTTTTTTTGTGTGTTTGTGTTATATAGCATTCGCAATTTTAATATTTATGTTATATTCATATCATATAAACCCGCACTCTAGACCATGCGTATTGGTATGCATATATGAAGTGAGTCTTCATCTTAGATAAAGTATCTCTCCACTAGATGTCCTCTGTTGAGTAAACAAAGGAAATGGTGTTTTCAGAGTTTTTATCAAACCATAAGGGGAAGACATCTGGACAGTCTAGGCTATGTCTTCTTCCTCTGACAACTCTGACTCATGATAACAGCAGAGCTCTACCTTGCTCTTTCATCTGGTCCAGTTTGGGCTGAAAAGTTTGTATACAGGTCAAATGGTCTTATACTAGTTTTATACCAGTCTAAACTAGTTCTGCGTGGGAACATGGAGTGGTAACTTGGGTCATTGATTTTGGTGTGGTATGGTGAAGACATTCAAGACCTCTGTCTTAGTTTCATTGATGTTCTTGTGCACTAAAACTGAGGCAATCTCATCTTTCAAATTCGAGATTAAAATACAGCCCCAAACACCAGGGGTTTAAACAGAAATTTGCATTTTGTACTCAAACCTAACGTTGTTTCCCCACCATCCACCTATCATTTTAAAAAATATACTCAAAGTGCTACCCCCAGACATATAGGAAAGGGATACCTTATTTTTAGTTACCACTATTTCTACCCATAAAAAGCCATTTTTAGAGGTTTATTCCTTTTAACAACCATACTTTTTATAACTCTATACTGTAAACATCCAATTGGTTTGACATAAACTCTAACTCCCCTACATCTAGCATTAACTTATATGGCTTTACACAACCAATTACATAGTTCTAAACTTTCTGTGTTTTTTGAGTGTTGAAGTTTCCAAAGGATGCTCAGAAAAAATGTACTCATTGCAGTACACTGAGTATGACTAGCTACACCTTTGCCAAACACCCACGGCAAGGCCTCCAGAGAGACCAACATCACTAAGGGTTCAGCTCATGATGATGTTCCAGGGTCCAGTGGCAAGGCAGCCTCCAAAGAAGTGTCACTCTAGGCCTTAGGTAAGGTAAGCATGAGAGAAAGGGACTCCACAAGTATCCCACTAGAACTGCCATCCTCAAGCCTAGGGCAAACTCCAGAGCCTATCTGGGCTTCCATATCCTGTTTCTCCTTCTCCATACGGAGCTGCATCAGAATTTTTTTTCTTAGATGGGACACTGTAACTGATGGCCTCTTACAGCCAAATGAAATTGTAGTCTGGCACAAGACCTAAAGTTTCACCTTATCATGGCAACTTTGTCGTACTAGCTCCATTTGTCGGAGAGGCTTTCTAAGAAGCCCAGAACAGGTACTACAGCAGGCAACTTAGTGATCTTAAACCAGACAAAAAAATACACTGCATGTGAAAGTTTTTATGTGGCATTTATCTATCACCTCTCCCAGACATCTGGGATGGACATACCTTAATGACTGACAATTGACAATACAATGCTAGCATAGCAAGAATATATAAAATATATATATCAATAAAAAATGTGGTCCTCAGTGGGTACTTATCTGCACAATTTTGTTTCTAGGGTTGAAATGCCAGCCTACAGTTAAACTGCATCCAAAACACAAACTGTGGCAAGAAAGCACAAGGGCAGATGGACATCATATTTATAGGGGAGCATGCTGACATTCTAAGGGTGATAGCATCTGCCTGGCATTGTGACGGAAGTGTGCATAGCTCTAACATCTGAGCTGAGCATCAAGTCTTTTGCTGTGGAAGTTGGAGTTGAATGTGCTGTTTTCAGGATGAAAATTTTAAAGGCTTAACTGGTTGACTCGAATTAATGTATTGGCAGTTTTTTCCAGTATAATGTATGAATCCCAAGTAAGCATAATATCGTGAATTGTTGGTGGCCAGTGGGATGTTCCCTTCAAAAAAGCAATAGATGTGTTTAGAAAAGCCACAGTTGAAGATTGAGGCTCTGAGTAAAAACTCTAACTGGCCGTAATGTGTATTTTAATTAAGGAGTAAGTGAGACCTGAATCAAACAATTCAGACAAATATGACAGCAAAATACATAAGGGCATACTACTCAACTGTACAGATTTTTGCAGAATGTCCAGATGTTTGGCACATACTTTTGGTCCATTCCTCATAAATTTTGTGGTTCTCTGGCAGATCAGTGATGACTAAATTCACTAAATAAAGACAGATATTTGAGTTTCTGACTTCATATCCTTATACATAGTAACACAAAACCTTTTACTCCAGCAACTTTCTAAGTTTGTGAAAGTAATGTTTAAAATTTGTCCTCATTTTTAGGCCTTTGTCCCCCATTATTTTTGGCTTTGTCCAGATTTGTTGTGCTAAGAGGTTGAGAGGTATGAATAAGGGTCTGTGGAAGGTGCCACAGTTTTGGTACAGCCTCAAATAAAGTGTGACCATTTTTCTTTGAAAATAGATAGCCTCTGAAAATACATGAATATGGAAACTACTGTTTGGAAGAAAACACTTGTTATCAGCGTGACAGTACAAATCAGTTCTGTAGAGGTAAAAGCAATGTTTTGAATGAACATAGACAAAGAGTACTGTGTAACAGATAAGGGGTTCACAAGTGCAAACCAGACCCATCTGAGACAAAATGGAGCTATGACGACTCTGGCATTATGAAGCAATCACAGTACAGTTATCTGAATGAATTTCACACCAGGGATAACTATAAGAAACACACAGAGGAGATCATCTGATAATTTCTGAACCAGAACAAAATTAGTTTAACCTCCTGGTGGCTACATTAAGGAAACTTAGACATTCTGACATCTGCTAGGATGGTAAATAAAGTCAGCCTGTTGGAAAATGGTTTCAGTCAACTGCAAGGTACAGCACCTTCACATCTTTGTGACAAAGCAGACAGAAATTTATTTTCCCACTTGTTGATATACCATACTACTGTCACAATGTTTGAATGTATCCCAATTGCCCCCCTGAGTTAAGAGATGACATAATGCCATCAATGTGAGTTTCCACAGTTTTCATTTCTAGAAATCTGACATCAATGTGCATTTTTTTGGGGATGAGCAAACACTCTGGACTGTCTGTCCAGTATAACCCCCTCACCCTAGGACAGATCCCTCCATTGTGATCATGGCATCTGGTGTAAGAAGTTGAAAGGGGCTGCTTGAGTGAAGGCTGGCTGGATTCATCCACAAAAAAGGTGATTTTGAAATTATTTGAAAATGTTAATGAGATAAGATAATGGATCGATGTACTATGACCACTTTCACTGCCCACTGTAAACCTGCCATGTGAAACCTAACACTTAAAAATGGAAGTGACCATAAGGCCTAAGTCTCTGCAAAAAGTCTCTGATGGTATATACGGTGATGGCAGAATACTTTTTGCTGTTGTTTTAGGAGTATGTATTCTGTTATACAGCATGAAGGCTTATCAAAGGTTTGTGTTCAGTGTACATTCTATAAAGGTAAAGAACTGAAATAGCACTGTCAGAAGCGCAACACATATCACACTTGCCTTTGGTGCAGAAGGCTATGGGTTCTATTCCCACAACAAGTAGATTGATTGCTGGCACTGCATTGCAGCATAAGCAGGATGGTGCACTCCTGAGAATACCATTCTTTGGAAGAGATGTTAAACCGATGCCCCATCTGTTTGAGATGGTGGTAGCTCAGGTGGATATAAAATATCCCATGGCACCTATCAAAAAGAGTAGGGGAGGTTTTCTGATGCCATGGCCAAATTTCCCCTAGCTGTAAAAATACCAAAATGAGTCTCCACTGAAAAGACGTGCTAGCCTAGAGGGACTAACCTGGTCAATTAAAACTAAAAATAAAACTGATGGAGGCTCAACTTAGCCATATTCACCATAATTCCTAGAAAGCTGAACTGAAGCATAGACTCCTCTCTGTTCACCACATTTGACAGTGATGGAGCAGACTAGCTATCTATGCTAGGAAGATTTTCACTCCCTGCACTTTCTGTTTATTTGCTAAAATGGTTATACATTTGGTTGAGACCTTGAGGATGTGATGAGACCAATTGGAACGGTTATGAACTAATACTGGTTGGATCATCCTTAAAAGTGAAAAAACTTCATGGACCCTTTTATGATCTTTATCTGGAGATAGGCATTTGCGTGGTTTGACAAGTACATTCAGACTCCTTGTAACAGACAAGGTAGTTCAGATGGCTCCCTGATCATCAGAACGGTATGATTCATGATATAGAAGCTTCTCTAACATGCAGTCCTATGGCTGAAATCTGGCTTTTTGATCCATTGTCCACACATCCAACCAATCTGTAAAGACACAAAAAGACTGTATTTTTTGTTGATTTCCCAGCTGTATGTTACTGCTTTAGCCTTCTCACCCATTTCACCGATAAGTTCTTAAATTATAATTTACTCTATAATGCACAGCATATTTTCTGGAAGCTCTAGTGCAGTGTAGACGTAAGATGTACAATCCCTGCTGCTACTCTTACATCCTTGATGTATTCATACACCCACCCCTTCATATCCTATAAGGTATGTCTGTACTGGAAGGATAACTAGTGTTCTTTTGAATCCTGCAGCTGTGAACTGAACCCTTTATCCATTTAGCCACATATCAAATGTTAGAAAAAGAGTTTGGTTCCTTCGAACTCCTGTAAACCAGACATTGCTACTGAGTACCCCTAAAAAGGCACAACTGTGCCCAGTGGGCTTACTGGGTTAACATATACATAACAATAATAATAACCCTGGAGCTAGGAGGTAGAAGCCTGTCCTCCGAGTACTGTGATACATGCAATATAATATTTTTGCAGATAATGTCATTATGACAACATTGGGTGGTTACCTGACTTTTGAAGCGGAACCCTGGAATAGTGAGATGAAAACTATCCATTTGACAATCTGATCACATGAAGAAAGTAAGTCATCCTCCTGTGTCCTGTCAATATAACTATGCTGGAGTTTGGAATAGGTCCTTGCACCTATAAGGTGGGTACAATAAACCACACAAAGAGTACACAAAGATCACTACATTGGTCCAGCTACTGCTATCCTACAAATATCTGACACTGGTTTGGAGTTCAGGACTGCAATGCCAAGGGCTTTTATCCACATGGTCACCTTACTAATAGTTCCATAGGTTCATAGGTGTGTACTAGGCTAATGACCATGAAACCTTTACAAACCTAGCCCATAGGATTACCCTGGCATCGTGCCACCCGACCTTAGATCCCAGTGGCTCTGTCAAGTAGAGCCACAGCAGTGATCCCTGGGGTGAATTTTCTATTTCCCATCCACTCATCAAGATTTCTCTTGAAGAGGGCCAGTGAGGTGCTCTGTTTGACATGTATGAGAAGTCTATTCCATAGCATCGGCAGTCTCTGGGTTATGAACCTGTCCCTCCAGCACGTTCTGTTGATTGTGGTAATGAGGTTGAGGTCTCTGGAGCATGTGGTGCGGTGGGATTGGGATTTCTTTAGATGCAGCATTTCTAACAGAGCTGGGTCAGACATGGCTTTGTAAGTCAAGCAGAGATCGCCTCTAAGTACGCGATATGAGTCAGAGAATAGTTGGAGTTCTTTGAGTCTGTCCATATAAGACAAGTGTTTAAGGCCTAGAATCCTCTTTGTGAGGTACTTTTGTGGCTTCTCCAGTTGTTGCAGGTGTCCAATGAGGTACATGCCAAATGCGGCATTGTACTCAATGATTGGCCTACTGAGGGAAGAGTAGAGGGAGACAATGATCTCTTTCTTCCTGGATGCAAAACCCTCACTAATGAGATATGCCACATGGAAGGACTTTCTGACCACAGTGGTGGTGGTTGAAAGAGAGGTTGCTGTCAACCTGTGTTCCCAGATCTCTTAAAATGCCTTCTGTGTTCAGTGGACTACCATCAATGTGGTAATTTATGGGAACCGGGTTTTTCCCAAAGGGGATGACAATACATTTTTTGGCAATGAGCTTAAGGCCATGGTTCTGACACCAGTCATTGATCTCAGTGAGGCCTTTCTGTAGGATGTTAACATCACTTGGGGAGTTAATAACAGCTCCCAACTTGCAATAATCTGCGAACTCTGTCAGCCAGAGTCCCTTCGTGTTGGCCTGGACTTCAGAGAAGTATATACCAAACAGGGGAGGACACAGGACTGAACCCTGTGGGACTGCACTCTTGACTGGTCAGCAGTCTGACTTGGAGTCAACTACTTTCACACTGTGGGTTCTATCTGTGAGCCAGTTTGCAACCAACCTAGTGATATAGGGGTTGAGGCCTAGCTTACTGAGTTTTTTATGATTCCTGAGTGGGGAATGGTATCAAAGGCCTTGGCCAGATCAAGGTAGGCTGTGTGAACCACCTTGTCTTCATCCACAGCTCTGCTGACTGACTCAAAGAAGTCGACCAAGATGATCAGGCATGATCTACCCTTCACAGAACCAAACTGTGTGGGATCCAGAGTTTGGAGATTCCCTACATCCTTGTTTATTAGGTCCATGATGATGCGTTCGATTATTTTGCATATCAGACTCTTTAGGCTAATGGGGCGATAATTCCCAGGGTCTGTAGTTGCTCCTCCTTTCTGGAGAGGGATGACTGTAGCAGTGCACCATTCAGTAGGGACAAAGCTGAAGTGAGGCTGTGACTGAACAGGGCACACAGGTGAGATGCCAGTTCACTCTGCAGTTCATGTAGAACACAGCCTGGGATATTGTCAGGTCCCATAGAAGCTGAGGAGAGGGTTGTCTGTGTACATGAAGCAGTAGCTACATTGCCTGAGGATGTCCAAGTTCACCAGGTTAATAGGAGAAAGCACAGAGAACTGACCTTTAGATATGCCTGGAGGGGTGGGCATTAATAATAAGTACTGGAGCTGTTTCCTTGTAGAACGTTTAGTGCTAGTAGCACTTTTGTGTGCTACAATAATTGTTACAAGAAGTCTGGTAAAGTGCTAGACTAATAAGCTAGTAAAAGTGCAGTAGAGGAGAGCACTACCAGATCTAACGGAAACGTTGAACAGCAGACTTTGGCACTGCTCAGAAGCTTACAAACAGTCCTGGATACAGCAAATCTGTATCTGGACTCGACTAGTTACAGGAAAGGTGGGAAACATGAGCAAACACGGGCTTTTAAACCAGAAAGTTGAAAGAGATGGAAAGACTGCCCAAACAGCCAATAAACTACAATTTCTGGGCCAGAAACCACTCCTCTTGAGGTGGATAGGCTACCTAGTACTTACCACTCCCACTGACAAGCTAGAAGGCTTCCCTCTGACACAGAAATGCTTGGGGGGCTCAGAAGCTTGAGGATCTCCTGCCCTGCCAAGTTAAAACATGCAACCCATATGTAACGTAGTCTGACTGGGCTAATTCCTGGTACCAGCATCTTTTGTTTTACAGCTTCTCATTCTCTCAAGTTTATTTGTATGTTGGAAGGTGTTTCCATAGTCCACACAAATGTTGTTCACCTCATCATGTTTCTATATTTTATCTCTGAAGACTTGGTGCCATTTTCTGTTTAATTTGTCAAGAGACAACAGCCATGTATAAAAAGTACAACATAAAACACCAAAAAACACATGCAGCTAAATTTAATAGTCTCACAGGAGGACAGAAACAGAGTGCTAGTAGCCATCAGTTATTTAAAAATATGCAAAAATAACAAGCTAAAGTTCTGAATCTGCATCCAGACTCAACTATTTGATAATTAAGAGAAGGAAGGCATCTTCAGGTGGGGATTTTGACAAAGATCATCCTGAAATATTTGCAGATGAGTAGATTTGGTATGCCAAGTGGGTAAAAATATGAGCCTCTCACATCAAACCACTACAAAACAGGTGGGGAACCTGTCAACACACATTAAATAAATAAATTAATTTTATTTATTTATTGAATTATTTGCTTGTTTGAATGCATGTTTGTTCATTTGTTTGTTTTGTTATTAAACTGGGTTAGTCCCGCTAGCCCACTTTCATGGGAGTTCCTGGTTCTGAAGTCTTAACTTTTTCGGCTTGGCATTTAATTTTTGTGGTACAAGACTGCCGGATATTTACGTGGTGAAGGAGTATATAACCAGATTGGACACTGTGGTATCCCAGTTACTGGCATCTCCAACATTATTTGGAAAGATGAGCACTTGAGTTTAATGACCAAATGAGTGCCTCAAGAATTCAAATGAACTTAGGCACCAAATTTCTCAAAATCAATGAGGTCATGGGAATAGTCAATGAAACCGACAACCTCCTAAGAATAAACAGTCTGAATCACAAGCATTTCATAACCTTTCTTAAGGAAAAAGGAAAAGATCCTGACAATGTGATTTACTTCAGGCAAGTTCTGTGGCTGAGCAGTGAAGCCACTGTAACCACATCAGGGGATTTCTGTGGAAATAAAATCCTTGATTTGCAACAAAGGCAAAGATGCCACATGCTTAGGTGTGCTAAATGATGTAGTGTTTTTTCATTCATGTCATGGAATTGTTATCAAGCTTATAAATTAAAATGCAGAGAAGGAATCAGCTAGTATTCATTTAAAAGGTGGGACTGCTGCAGAAGCATTCAACAACCCTGCACACAAGTGCAAATCCTACTGAGCAGTGAACGAAACAGAATACACGAACAGTCATTTTTTTTGAGGAATGCAAAAAGTTAGAAACTGCATTAATAAGATGAATGTCTTTGAATTCCCACTCCCAGCTGATCCATATAGTGCTCCTGACCCTATATATTTGCAGCTCATCAAGATTCCAAATAGCAGTGATTTGAAAAGTAGTACTTACACAGCATGACCGTCTGAATTTTATAGTCATGTTTCTGTACAAACATACCCAAAGGTTATTACATTTGTTGCATTTTCGATTGCAAAGGAGGGGGCTTATTGATGGTCTACAGATATTGAAGAGTGGAGTAAAATGAAAGGTTAAGAAAGGTGCAGAACAATTCAATTACAGAGTGAAGTATAGAAGAAAATTAGCGATAGGAAAAGGGTCGAAGGTCCAAATGCATGACCAGCACTGGCAAAATAGTGCCAGTAGTATGAGTAGCACTTGTATATAATGCGTATGTGACAACTTAAAAACAAAATGTGAGGTGAGAGTAATGGAAGTCTGAAAAGAGGCAAATCACCTGCATGTGCAAAGTAAATATAGCAAGATAAATTAACTATGCATTGAAGTGGTTACAGACTATGAGAAGGTCTACAAGTGGAACATAAGGAAAGCACTGGAATTTTGTCTTTCTATGGCACATGATGAGAAGTAATTCTGGTTGAGACAGGACTGGATAGGGCAAATGGATAGGATGTGTGAAAGTAGAAATAAGGAAATGGAAGGATATGTCCAGAAGTAAATCCAGAACAGTAACATTCTAGGTGGTGCGTGAATTTATGAAGGAGTACAGATTCTTGAGTTCAAATAGGAGTAAGAGCACATCAGACCTGTGGAGGCAATGGTATGAGTCGATGGGGGAAAAGAGCTGAGAAGTAAAATGAGAGGAGATTAGGGTTGTCATAATGGTTAGTGTTTTCCTTCCAGACAAGAGGTACAGAGTCTGAATCTCACTAAGAAAAACCTGTTAAGCTTAAAACAGTCCACAAGAGCAGCTATCTTAGTGCTTACCTAAGGGGAGACAGTGACATCAAAATCATCTGTCTGTGTTATATACAGTAGTATGGCATATCTGAATTGTGATGATTTTTATTTATTTATTTCACATTTGTTGACCAGGATAGTCTGACAGGGAAACACTCTTTCTCCCTGAAGGCCTGGAGAGAAAAGCTCCATGAAATACAACTGGGTAAAACAAGATGGAGAAACGCTACACAAATTACAATACTATAAAAAGATTAGTAAACATAAGATAAAGTGACAGGATTTTGTTCTCGGTACTTATTTGAGCATCCTTGTTTCTTTTCTTTTATGATGCATATTGATTGTTTATTTTATATGTGGACATACCTCTTAACCTCTTAGAGCAAGAAATCTGGACAAAGCCATAAATAAAAGTGGACAAAGGCCCAAAAATAGGGACAAGTTTTAAATATTGCTCTTACAAACTTACAAAAATTGCTAGAACAACAGGTTTTGCATTGGCATGAATTTTCTGAAGGATGTGAAGTCTGAAACTGAAATGTCTGTCATTATTTTCTAACATCAGTCTTTAATGATTTTCCACTAACTTGCCAGAAAACCACAATTTTATGAAAACGGACCAAAAATATGAGGCGAAAATCTGTGCAGCTGAAAGGTATGCGATGTGGAATTGAATGCAAAATTTACAAAAAATGTTTACTGACAACAGTTTTTGGCAGCATAGCCTATTGACAGATGTTTTTTCACAAATCAAGATCTGTCCTCAAAGATTCACATCTAGCACTATTCTGCATTGCTACCTCAACTGCTAATGTATACACCAAGCACCCATGTATGAAAAAATACAATGACAGGTCACTGCTAATAAGAAAGACATACCAGAGACGTCAGCATCTGATAGCAAGTTGGACTGTACCTGGTGCTAATTTTCATAGGTTATCTCCTACGTACTTAGCGAGCCCTCTCATGAATTTTACTTACCAAAAAAATAGTTTTAAGCTAGATAAAAACTTTCAGTTATGATTTGCACAGTTATGACAAGAGCACTGTATAAAAAAGATTTCTTTCTGAAATACTTCTGTAACCTCAAATGATGTGTGGCTAGTTAATGTGGGTCACTGCACAAGTCTCATAGAGTAGATTCAAACCTCTGAGCTCTCACTTGCTCCTCAACTATGCAGTAGTGTAGTACCTTACTCTGATGTAGAGTAGATGTGAAAAGCAGATTTACTTTGGATAATATTAGTGTAGCCACCCCAAGAAAGGCAGCATTTACACAACTGAAATTGAGAGGACAGAAACTGAATATGAATGCACTGGTGACACTGACAAGATCAAGATCAATGGCAAGACATGCAACGTCAGGCATAGTGACACCAGAACACACAGCTTTAGGAAGACGCTGAGTACCGTGCTGGTAGCAGCACTGATGGTGACAAGCATAGGGATGATGCCACTGAAGTTACTAACGGTGATGCAGAGATGCTCGGTGCCAACATCAGCACTGGGAGGTCTGGTGCCTGCAGCCTGGGTACTGGTATTGACTGGAAGATAACTGATGTTAGTGCTGAAGCCAAGGGATGTCAGCATTCTACCTCTGGCAACAGGCTTACTACCTGACTCTGCTAGAAACTGTCTTGGCACTGAGGAGATAAGAGAGGGCACAGAAAACCTTTTGGCCTTTGTCTGAGCACCTGTCATGAGTATCTCATAATGCACTATACAAACAGAAAGAGCATGAAGAATTTACAGCATAACAGGCATGGAAGAGGCAGCAATATTCTGAGGTTTAGTCCTGGCTGGTGAGGCTGATTTCATTATCAGAATGTCCAGTATTTTCTCCAGCCTTCAGCCACAGCCTCCTTAACTGCAGTTTACTGAGCCACAAATGGTACCCCCTGTGTGACAGAGGTTGAAGGCCATTTTTTGAGCAACAACACATTCAAGTTTTTGAAAAATTGGTTTACATGAACCCAAAAGAAGCAAAGGTATCAACAGGCTTGGACGATCCTGGTCGATCCATGGCCTAAGGCTGGGTGGAATAAAACTGTTTCCTTAAATAGTTTTGTAGATTTTAGCAAATAATTTTACACATAACCAGGTTGAAAGGAGGCTCTTTGAAGTATTCTGCCCTGGCACTTTAATGGCAGAGTGTTCCTGTTGTAGTCACACTGGCTTTGCTTTACAACAGTAACCCCTGAGATGTGCAGTAGGAAGGCCTGCCCAAACTCCACTCAATACCCAGCACCAGGTGACATTTTCTAAACTGATGAATAAACAAATTGATGTTTTTTTTTCGTCTGCAAGAATATTTATCCGAGATTGTCAGAATGTAGAAAGCAGATAGTGTGGACTTGTTAGTTTACTAAAGAGACACAGTCCACAGTACTTATGTTTTCAGCAACCTCTATATACATCTAATAAGAAGCAGCAGATCTGCATGAAACAATCGCAATGATGAGCATAAAACACAAACATTAACAGTACTTATGTTTTACAGTACTTGGGTTTTCGCCAGCCTCTATATATCACCTTTTCTTATTCAAAGAAAGTTGCATAAAAATGCACATGGACATTGGAGCCCAAAAGAAGAAACTATTTAAAAAGTATTTCAAAAAGAAATGGAAAAGAAAAAGCATGCAGTCAGTGAAAGAAATCTCCATAGCAACGAATAAATACAGCTATCAAATAAGAAACAGTCATAGTAACATAAGCAGTGTTTTACTATACTGAGCAGTATAACCACATGACTCTGTATCTGTGAACTCACCCATTTCATTAATAGAAGTATAATTCCTGGTACTTACCTGAAACAGCAAGTCCTTATCAAAAAATGATCATAGATGAGGCACTGGACAAGCATTCCTTTAGTGAACTCTTTAATAACAGATCCCAATACAGACAGGAATTGGAGGTGCATATCTTCTAATACATAAGACACTCAGACCCACTTCCCAAGAAGTAAAATATTAAAAAGCACACATGAATTTGAGGTGCTTTTTCCTAAAGCATAGCACACCCAGAGCCACTTACCCCAAATGAACAGCATACACAAATGGAATGTAAAATATTAACCCTTTTGCATGCAGTAAAAAAATATTCACAGTCAAGGATGCTCATGTCCTTGTTGGGTCGCCTAGCCCCTATTTTTAAGTGTATTTATACTGAAGGATTAATGGCCATGCATTATTATTATATTCATTTTGTATATAGTGCATTCCTTAGTAATGGTCATTAAACTGTGTTCCGTGTGCACCACTGTATTCCAGTCTAGATGCAGATCTATAACCATTTCGCTTTTGCAATGAACTTCTTGGTCACTATCATTCTCTCAATTTCTCCAGACTGTATACTGATGTTTTCTCATTTTTCATGCAGGCATGTTTACCAGTTGTTTGTTTTTTTTCTGGACTAACTGTTGTTAGTTTGTGTTTTTAGATAGGCAATTTTCAGTATGCCCTGCAGTGCTTCAAGTACACGTATGTTTTGGATGAGGGTTGTTATTATAGTACAGAAGCAGAGTTTGGTATGGTTTCTGAAAGTTGCTGTTATGTGGTCCTTGTACACTTCTGCCACCTTAAATATTTATGCTATGTGATCATTTAGATTTTCATATGTCTTGACTCTCAGCTCATACACGTTGTACTATTTGTGGAGAAATTAATTTTCTTTCGTGTTTTTTTTATGTTATTTTGATGACTAAAAGCTCTTGCAGTCATTATATCAGTATCTAGCATGACAACCCCAACCCCAATGTATTTATTAACAAAGAACTACTAAGGGTGCATTTGGGTCTAATAAAGCAGAAAGTCCAATACTTTAAGGACTCTTTTGACCCGTTTTATTTATTAACTCTGGAGTCTTACTGTCTCAGGAACACTTACAACTCACATACATTGGGGGGGGGGGGTGATTTCACCATGTGTCAATCAACAAGCAATGTATGCATGATGTCACAAGCAAATCTGCATGGCATGTCAGTCATGCATCATTTGCATTCTACATCACAGCCAGTGAGCATGTCAATCACTCTGACCATGCCCATTTCTGTGCCAAATGGCCAGAGGGTTAGTGTTGTAAAACAACGCCGGCACACTTGCATTAATTCAAGATATAAAGAAAGGCTGCCTTTCAGATCATTCCCTGAAACTAAGGTCATTGAAAATATTCCTTCTCATCTGTATTAAACCACTTATTTTAACAGAGACTATGCTATTTAAATGACACCTACCCTTCCAGTTACCTTCACAGAAAATGTTTGCCTTATTCAACCAGCAGTAAGCAAGTGAATTCCCGAATTACATTACACATACTATAAGTGCATAACAGTTATGTTTTCAAACAATTTATTTCTATTCCTTAACTAAAGGAGTTCTATGTGTGTATAACATTATATAGGAATATATAAATTCACTGCTCAGAATTCAGAACTAATTTAAGGTAAACAAGGAACTCACACCAATGGTGGCCTCAGCACTGCCATAAATTAATCAACATAAACTGCATAAAAGAGTAACTTTACCATTGCTGGAGCCAAAAGAAAGCAGGAGTAAAAGAGAAATAAACTGAGAAAAAACTTGAGATGTGGGCTAAGAAAGATGCAGTTTTTATTCTTAACAGTAAAAAGAAAAGAGATATTAATTCAGACAGTGTGCGATTTTAAAAATAGTAAAGCTGCATTGATTAACTCTTGCAGATTTAACAAGATCCCCTATGTGAAGCAATAAACCTACATACACTTTTTCACTGGTACAACCGTGGAAGTACACCAGGCAGCTTATTAATAGCTGTATATTGTGGTCTTGTTAACACGGTTTGCAGAGAACAGGCCAGTTTAGATGAAACAGTATTTTCAGCAGGATTATATAGCTGCAAATACCTGGCTCTTCAGCCTTGAGAAGTCTTAACAGACTGGCTGCATGCCACACCCCTTAGCAGTTAGTGTAGTTACATCTCCACTACTGTTAACCTTCATAAAAGCAGCAATATTACGAATACTAAGGCCAGCAGTATTCCAACCATTATAACTGAGTGTAGTTTTGAAGTATCTTAGATTTCTAGTAAACCAAGGTACATCAGTATTCAGGCTTATTATTAAAGTTATTTTATCATTAATTATCTATAACAGTGCTACAAGTATTAATTTACTGCGTCAAGCATTTTCCACTCATGTATTTCTGTTTGTGACTAACAAACATGGTAATGACACTTTAAGGCCAAATACTATGACTCCAATAACATAAACATCTAGAGCAAATACTTTTCCAATATGTTTACATATTCGTATAACAACTTAGTAAACAGCTCATGCAAGAAGATGTCAAATTGGAATGTAGCCTGTAGAATCTGCAGAGCAAAGGTGGTGGGTGATCCCAAAACACATGTAAAGCTTATTTGCAATCTGTGAAAAAAACAAAGGATGGAAAAGCATAGCTAACATAACTATCTATAAATGAATAACATCTTCAACCTTGTCAAATTCTGAACAGGCATAAATTACACAACAGGCAAAGCACTAACTGCATTTAAACCTTTTTTCTCCTACTTTAATAAAAATATTCTCATTCTTCTTATCCTGTCAAACTGCCAGATTTAAATATTGTCACTTGATCACTCAACTGCTACAAGAAGGCATAAGTTTCCAGTCACTTTTCTGTCCTCAGCCCATCAAAGCTGCTGTGCTAAAGCAGATGGCGTCAAAAAGTAAAAAACACCAAACATCTACTGTTGATGACATCTCATCTATGTATGTTATTGCTATATAACCCTATAAGAATATATATATATATATATATATATATATATATATATATATATATATATACCTAGAAGTGTCTACAAACACACACAAATATATATATATATATATATATATATATATATATATATATATAGATAGATATAGACAGATATATATTCAGACATATATAGATATAATTAGATATGGATATAGAAAATTATGAGTGGGTCACCAATCGTAACTAACTTATTATGCATTTGAGACATGGACACCACACAATTCACCCTGAAAGCAAAGCTCCAGAAGTGATCCTCTTGGTATCCACGTCAAAAACACATAATAAAAGCTTATGATTGGAGGCCCAATCATTTGTCTTTGTTGTGCATGCATGGAGAATTATCTGCCCCATGTACTACTACTCACACAATGGAAAAATTTGTTAAGTATTTGCCAGCTTTCAAAGCGATAAAGCACTTTCAGAGCACTGTCAGAAAGACAGCAAAAGAGATTCTTTTAATTTAGAAAAAGTCAGGGATACATTACCGGTATAGATAGCAGGTAGAAGCACATCTGTCATTTATTCTGCCACTGTCATTTTCTGGTCAATATAAGCAAAATTCCTGATTTAACAACAGAAGCAGGGGGGCTTAACATTTGTTAAGATTGGGTCTCACATCACTAATCCATAAGTCAATTTTAGTATCAAATGAATTTTTCTCCCATCTCTCTTGGGTTAAACTGAATTTCAACAAATCAGAAATGTATGTATCAAGCACTTCTTCAACCCATCTATGCAAAAAAAAAAAATGACTGCCAATACTGATTACATCAGAAAGAATCCCTAAGTATCCCTGACTTGTAAGTAAACATTCCAGATGAACCTACCCATACCACTTAAACCATCTTCCCCCAAAACAGTGAGGTACAGCTAACAGAACAGTCTCTTCCTGTATTTTTAGTAAAAACAACACAAAATGTTCATCTTAAATAAAATGGTCTCAAAACTGATATGTATCATAAAGTACTCTACAGTAAACAGTGTAAAAATTTTCAGAAAATGATCAAAGACTTTCTTTTGAAGGGACTGACCTCAATTAAAAAGTCAGAAATTTTTGACAAGAAAGTCTTAGTGAATGAGGATTCATCATTGTACAACTGTACCTTGGTGAGTGCCACACAAGTGTACAATAAAAATGTATATGACAATGCATATTTGCATAAATTTCATGTCTAGTGAATGTAGGCTGAGCCAATGAGTTGCACTAATCTCAAACTGGATGATGTAACTCTGTGTGGAGTTGATAAACTTACTTATAAGGAGGTGTGGGTGGTGGGTGGTTTCCCCACATAAAATGTAGTTTCTCGACATTATTTGAAAACAGTCACAGTTACTGGAAATGGCTTTCCTTCAACCATCTGTGAGTCTGCCTCTATCACCTACCTTCTTAAATGAGGGCAACACGACAAAGGGATGATCTTATTTAGTGAAAATGACAAAGCTACCACTCCTGTGAAACTCCAGGGACTATATACACAGAGGATGAGAGTTAAGAACTATCAAGTAATTTTCACAATAATAATTACTTAGGCAGCCTGTACGTCACGTCAATAAGGTTGCTGTGTTAGCTGTTGCCTTAAAAACGGGGAAGATCCCTTTAGGGCAAATAGGTGAGGCTTTTTCTGAGTGTAAATACAGGGAGCTGCTGTGAAAATCTGTGAGATTTGTGAATACTTTATGAAAAGTAACAACTGACTTTTGTCTTAAGAAGAAAGCTGTTGCCGCTGTCTTTAAAATGAGTTTACATGCACACACAGGCGAGTCTGGAAATTTGCACTACAAACTGTAAATCATTTTTGGGAGTCTTTCTTGATTGCAAGATACCATGCTGAAACTCATGAACTTGTGTTAAAGAACTTCGTATGCACTGAATCATGAATGCTGACCAATAAGAAACTATGTTGTTGTTTTTTCCCAGCTTGTGTACTGAAAACTGTGGACTTACATGTACGATATGTTGAAATTAAGCAGTTTAAATTCAAAGCAAGTAAAAGCTAATGCAGTTTTGCTTGCCACACTTAATCTGCTGAAGTGATGCACTTTGAGTCTTTCTCCCAAAACTACTTAGTTTGGTTTGACTGAAAAAATGTACTGCACCACTAAAATACAAATAATTACGTTACCTGCAGTGACTAGATATAGAATGTTTAAGGTCACTGGACAGCAATCTCTTCAGCATAACAGCAACAACCAAATATTTCTAAAAGATTTGCGTCTGACTACTTTTAAACTCCAGGCATACCTATCAACCTCTTAACTTAAGAAATTTGGACAAAGTCTGACATAATAGGAGACAAAGGCCCCAAAATAGTGACAAATTTTAAATATTGCTCTTATAAACTTAGAAAATTTATAGACTAACAGGATGTGTCTTAAGGCTTGCATTTTCTAAAGAATATGAATTCTAAAACTCAAATGATTGTCATTATTTAGTGATTTCAGTCATCAGATCATCACAGTGATTTGTCAGAAAAACACAGATTTTATGAGCAATATACCAAAATACAAGGGAAAAATCCGGGCATTTTGTGAAAATCTGGACAGTTGAGAGGTATGATGTGGCCACAAATAACAAAACTAAATTAAAATATCCACTGCGGGCAGTTTCTTCCATTAAAGGCTGCTAAATACATGCAGCAAAGAGAATGCCCATGTATGACTATATTCCCGACTGCTGATTGCAACAATTCTGACTCTGTAAAGAGTTTTAAGAACTTATGGTGCAATATTTGTTATGCATCTAGTGATGAGGCTATTTCATATATACCGGGCTGTCTTTGACTGCAGAACATATCAGAAGTGTTTATTTTCAATGATCACTGAGCTGCTTTTATATAAAAAATAATGGTGCGGCAGGCAAGAAAAAACTTCAAGCTGGTCAAGATGAAAGATTAGCAGATAATGTGAGTAAAATACTGAAAAAATGGTGACCAAAGTGACTGCAAATAACAAAAAATACTTTCTAGTGTGTTTATATAGTAAAATAACTTATACATTATAGTTATGCAGCAAAAACAATTGAGTTAAAGATCATAAATTATTTCCAGATAAGTGTTTCAGAACTCTTCTAAGGTTATAGCTATAAAACTGGTCTACAATCAGATATTACACTGATAAATGTACGGGTTCCTATCAGTTAGTCGAAACTTCAGCAGTTCGAACACCATATGTTCGAACTGTGAAGTTCGAAAACTGACTATCACGAAGCCACGGAACACCAAATTCTTTCCCAGGAAAAGAATTCAGTGGGCCGTTTCTGTGGCTTCGCGATTTTCAGCACTGTGGTGGAAAGTTACAGGTTGGTTTCAGGTAAGTGTGCAATTGTGTGGCCGTTAGGGTTAGGGCGCGGGTTAGGTGAGTTAGGGTTAGTGCCCACGTGAGGTGGGTGTGTGATAGTGACAGACTTTAGAGTTAGGGCGGGATAGGTGAGTTAGGGTTAGAGCATGGGTCAGGTGAGTGTGCGATAGTGACGGACCTTAGGGTTAGGGTTTGGGTTAAGTGTAAGGGTAAGTGAATAGATAGTAGTGTATGTACAGTTTACTGTAGGGTTAGGTGTAGGATTTTTAAGTGTATGTGTGTGGATTGCTGTTTTTTTGGTGTGCTTGTGTTGTGTGTGTGTTTCTTGGAACAGCGATTTTTTTCCCTGGGAAAAAAAATCGCTGTTCTAAGCCTTCGATGGTTTTTCACTTCGAGGTTAGAAGTTTGAACATATAGTGTTCGAACTTCTGCCATTTCGACGAAGTGATCTAGACCCTAACTGTACTATCAATTGTATATTCAATAATGCATATAAAAACTACAGTGAAAAATTTGTCAATAAACATTAACTGTGCACATTAACTTAAAACTAGTCAAAATAGCTGTTAAACACTGCAATAAGCAAAATAAGGAAACTGTTGTGATTCAATGACCTGTGGATGAAGCAGAAGTGGTGTAAAAGGCACATGTTCCTCAGTCCTTCAGGTCAGTTCTTTGCCTGGATGCCTTCTGTTCAATGCTTGCATGCCCTCCCTATGTTTATGCGGGTTTTCACTGGGTGCTCTGAATTCGGCCCACATCTCAAAGATAAGTGGTAGGTGAATTATGTGTAAATGCACGTGCGCATATCCTACAATCCATTGGTGCCCTATTCTTTACATCATGGCTACTGAGTGCCGGGATACCATCCTGCTCTCCATAACCCTGAGCTGGAAAAATCAGATATTGAAAAATAAATGACTGAATAAAAACGGGCAATTGCTGTATACTATTTCAGGAAAGTGCATGAAAGCATTTCATGTAAACTACAGATATTTAAAAAAGACAGTCAGGGTTTCGAAGCAAAAACAGACAATACAAGTACGTTTTGGTGCAACACTTGGCCTTTTTCTACTACTGATCAGCCCTCTTAAAGAGTTATCATGTTTAATTCTATGCAGGCTGCTAGAGCCATATACATTAGAAAGAGAAACCAAGGTCCAGCTCTATGAAATGATTTGGGTGTTATTAATAATTACATTTAAACACTGTTAATACTTAAATAATAGGGTTAAGAAATATATGACTTTTATAACAGCAAAATCATAAAAACTCTGACTAGCATGAACAGTGTCAGTCCCAAACATGCTTATTGGTAGGAAAACATTCTTGAAGTTCTTATTTAAGATGCCTTTTGCTTAACTAGGAATGAAGAAATGTTATAAGCCTGACATCTACTTTAATGAAATCTGAGCTTAGAAAAATATTAGCTTCCACCAGCCTATATTTGTTCCTAAGTGACTTATTTAGCATCCATACTTGCCAGCCACCTGTGTTAGGTAAGTTATAGCACTGCTGTTTTCTTTTTCAAGGAATTCTGCACTACTTAGCATAGAGTTTTCCAAGACTAGACTGTATTGTCCATCAGACATTTTCTTGGGAAATAAATTAAATTATGAAACTGTATGGATTTCAAAGCAGTGCTGACTCAGAATATTGAACATCAGCTACAGGTGCCAGCTATGAAAACAGTACTGATAAAAAGAAAATGTAATTACTAATTTTACATAAAGCAATAACGGGAAAGGAATACATTAGTAAATCATCAGGATACCTGTCCGTAACATGAGTCTGTGGGTTCCATATAGCCTAGAAAAAATATAAACAATCAAGACAAACGCATTTAAATCAATAGCAAATGGGCAGAGACAGCCCCCAAGAAGGGTGTTTCCAGGAAAAGACAAAAACTACACAAAAGACGCTTAGCGAAAAATGATAGCGAATCTAAGCACAGGGCTAATGAAGATGAGTGTGAAGAAGTAACTAACATATAAATATAATTCACAGTTAGGACGGGGTTCAAAAGGAACAGCAGAATAAAAATGAAAGGAACCTCTGATGAAGGCGAATGAGATAAAAGTAAAGGAAGACAACAGGGAATTCTATTTGTAGAGATATGTAGGAGTAAAATAAACTGACAGAAGAAAAGTGATTTACGGGAAAAAAACTCTTCAAAAGAAATCCTTGAAGGCAGCATTAATACATATACACTGGAGCTTCATTTGAATGACTAGTTTTGCACTTAGCAGTGTTAGCAGAGATTACTCAGCATATCAGCACAAAAAAGGCAATTCATTTCTGTTTCTAAGTTTCTTTTCTTTTCTTTTTGATTCTGGCATCACAATTTAGAATAACAAAGAAATGCTCAAAAGGGTTTTGCCAGCATACCATGTAGACATTTTTGACTGACATCCTTTTTAACTTTCCCTAGCAGAAAAAAAAGGAAAAATAGTAAGTAAAGTAATGTTGTTTTTTACACAGGTGATTCAGAATGCATATACTGTCTGCAGTGGCTACTCTTGCGACCATCGTTTAGTGTGAAATGCATTTCTTCTGAATGAGGTCACAGCATGGCATGTTTCACTTTCTACTATGCTAAGTGAGACTGAGCTAGTTATAACTGCTTGTATTAAATAAGCCTTCCTGACATTAGTGTCAGCAATGGGAAAGAAGATGAGTTGAACCTTCTCCTCCTGGAATGGAGAAACTCCTGTGCTCTCAAGGAAGAGATTGGGTCACAAACTCCCTCCTACTCTTGTGGACCAGAGTGATCTGGGATAGGAGGAGGCGTGTTGTGCCCATTCCATAGGTCCAGCTGGTATTTTCCAGGAGGAGAGAGGGTGGGAGGAATGAATGCACTAATTAAGAACACAAAGGGGGTCCCTGAGTCAGTCAAGCTGACAGGGAATAAAAGAATATTTAAAAACCCAGTTTTTGTTTGGTTTGCAGCCATCCCCTATGCCATTGGGTCCCCCCACCAAAGACAAAGTGTTATTGCCTGGTTTATCTCTGAATACAATGATGTCATTATGATAAGTTGCTATGCTTACTGCAGATGCTGGTTTCACAGACAGTCTCCTGCATATTATTTTATTAAAACACGTTTCTAACAAAAATAAGTTCTGAAGCCTGTAACTGCTCTTAATCAAGTATGAACTGGAGGATTTCAATAGAGTCATTTAAATTCACTGATGTTAAACATGATGATTGCAGCCTCCAACAGAAAATCACTTCTGGGAAGATTTCTGTTTGCATGCCAACAGGGATTTAGTGTGTGTGCGTGGCCTTTTCTATTTTCTTTATGGTAGTGCATCCATGGAGTTAGTAGATTTAATTAAGGTTGGTTCTGGGTTGTGCACCAAGTTTGCCCCCCAAAATATTTTACAAGGTTTTGAGTATATGAGAGTTTAAATATTTTTCTCATCCTGTTGAAGCATCATCTAGCAGAATATTGGGGAAATACAGGGGAAGCTTCTGAATTGGTTTACAATAAACATTTAAAATATCTGCACCCTCTACACACCCCTGTTTGTATAATCCCTACACCTCAGTAAAAGGGCAATATCCCCATTTCAGTGACCTCTGTTGACAAATATACAGTTCAGCTAAGTACATATTACTTTATCAGCAGCCTTTGCAGAACAAGCAGGCACCAAAACCTTTGTTTTGTAAGCACACTAGCCTCATTAAACAGCTATTCTCTATCTAGGTTCTGTTCTTCTTCTGCCGGTGGAACCATGCACTATACATTTTTTTAACATATTAATTTTACAAGTAGCACAGTGCTGTAGTAGTCATTGAGTTGCTACTAAAGAATTCTTGGTTCACCACTTTGGTTCTTGGCTTGGGTTCCTTCCTTCTGGAGTTTGTTTGTCTGATCTGTAGCTACGTAAGTTTTGACTATGTGATCTAGTTTCTTTTCACATTCCAAAGATATTCAGTAGATGAACTGGGATTCCTCCAAATTGCCCATAGCTAGGTATGTGTGCATGTGTGTGTGGGGAGGGGGGTCTGAAATGGGCTGGTACCTTGTTTAGGATTATTTCTTCTGATTTGCAGTCAGTGTGTACTGAAATAGATTAAAATTCTCTCAAGATCCTGAACTGGATTAAGCAAGTAATAGCCAAATACAAGAATATAAACAATTTTACATTTGTAAGGTCTTGTAAAAACCTACATTTTCTCACATATCAGTTTCCATTTTATGAGGTACCACACAGCCACAGAGGGATTAAATCTTGCACAGATAACAACATATACTGTTCCGTTGTGTGTTACTGTCAAAAGAAATTCTTCCTATTCTTGGTAATTACTGTTGGCTTTTAGGAAACATCAAGACAGGCACTTCTGATGTTAGTGTCAGCTGTTTATGTGCTCAATAAGGTAATTTTTGTGATTTATTAATTACAATACATAAGAACAGATGCAGTAACAAAGAAAATCTTAAACATAAAATGGCATAGAGTCAGGCAGCATCAAAAACATAAAATATCAATGAAAATTAAAATGTAGTATTTGCATTTTGGAAGATAAGTTTTATGCCAAACAATATCTCAGAAGATAAGGGATACATTCTGTATAGATTTCTAGGAATACCAAATTTGAAAATAAAAGGACTAAAGTGAAAATATTTGAGAAGAGTAAAGAAAGGTAAGAGAGATTTCACAGAAGTAGGAACTGACCAGTTTAATTTGTGAAATGGATAAATCTGTCAACTTAGCTCCAAAATTCCAAGCACCTGGCCTTGCAGAGACAGTAAGCCATTCCACATGATGGAGGACAAGATCAAGCGATGTTCTAGCATCTTACAAAGCATGGAGTAATCCAGTTACTCATGTCACCCCAAGGGACAAACGCACTTCAGCTTGCTTGCTAATCTCTGTCTTTTCCTCCAATCCTTTGTTTGCATTCTCTACCCCTAAAAGGATCACCAGGATCCCTGGCTGGCTTTCTGAAGGGTAGAGGTAGAAAAAACGATAGCCCTCTTCACATCCAACTGCCCTGCTACATGCAATCTGCACTCAGTTCACAGTCAGTAACCCTGTGGGCTTCATTATTCAGCTCAAGGTTCAAGGTTAAAACAACGGTGGGAATCTATACAGACTGTCAATCAAAATTCAAAGACTTTACTACTAAAATATGGTTTTCTTTCTTAAAAGAATCAATGTTATGGTCATTCCTTATGCCAGAATACAAGTGAATCTACATCTTGACGACTCATTATTCAGTTTTTGTGCAAACTACAGACAAATTTGAATGGTGCTGTATTCAAGAGCCTGTGTGGCCCATAGCATTTAAATAAATAGTCATAAATGTGGCCTTTTATACAGTTTCCCTTGCTTTACTGTCTCAACAAGAGACCACTTCTGGTGACAGATCTTATGAGTTTAGCACCTGCAGAGTTCGGAATTGGAAACTGGTTCTGTTTTGCTGAGTTATGGTTCTAGCAACCAGTGCTATAGTAAAGTAATCTTTCAGCTCCAACATTTAGCATTCACTGTTGCTACTATGTCAGATTTCAGCAGCACACTTTCATTCATTTATCTACTGCATTTATTGCTCCTGGCTCTCTTTTTTTCTTAAAGCAGTAGCTACCTACAACAGTGCTCCAGTAAGTAATTTCTTTGCGCTTTTTATTATCTACTGCACACCTTACTAGCTTTAAATCAATTGCTTTACAGTTTTAGGGCTCTGCTTCACACTAACTGTGCTCATCTCAGGATGTGCTCGAACAGAAGCACAGGGACACCCTATTCTTTGAAATCTAAATATAGATAACCTCAAGGTACTGTCTCTTTACTGTGTCGCAGAGGCAATAGTTTTTTTACTGTGTCTGTGTCTTGGAAAGTCAGGGCAAGTCATCTTGGACTTCGTGTATTATAACCTCAGGAAAGTTTTATTTTTTTCATATACCTGCCCCACACATCCTCCCTATAAAAACTACTCCTCAATTCATCCTCTCCTCCTTCTCATCCTTTAATCAGTTTTACTAGTGTACTAGTCAGGATCCTCCATCTCCTGAACTCTCCTTATGGTCTCCTGCATTAACTTGTTTACTCCCAACCCCATCACTACCAAAACTCTAGAGATGTGCCAACAAAACAAGGGCTACAGTTCATTCTGTAGAAATCTGGGTGGGCTGATCAGATTAGACCTTATCACTGAAACTGTGTGTAAATTTCCATATAGCACTCCTTACTCCACCCCTTCCTGATAACGATACCTGCATGTGGGGCTTAATAAAGGCACCCTCTCACACAGTCACTATCCTTCCCAGACATTAGAAAAGATTGCTTGGGTATCTCAAGCATGTGCAGTCAAAATGCCCACTATTTGCAAACTACAATTTGCTATTCCATCCTCTCCATAATAAGTCTGCAAGTGACCGATGACATCAAGCTTCAGTTCTTGGCTCTTTGAGGGAATAATTCCAATATCATATTCAAATTATTCTCTGGACTCATTATAAGGGCCAGTATGTTCTATACACATCTTACAAAGCTTCTCCAGTAATATAATAGGACTAAAGACTGGATTGCTTCTTTATGCTTCAGATAACAATGCCACTTCTTAACCAAAATACGTATTACGCATCTGGTTGCAGAGACAATATATACCTCTATGGGGGTCTATATTATATTTTCAAAAGTTTCAAACATCGAACACCATATGGTCGACACCATATCAGCGATGTTTGAAATTTCGAAAATATAATAAAAAAAATAAAAATAAAAAAACTATTCTTATCTAAACACGGTAAGCAGGGGGGCTTGCCTCCCACACCCCCACTACTTAAATATTCTTACATTGAGATCGCACTGCATTGAAGTAAAGGGAAAATATTCCCTACGGTGATTTCCATGTTATGCGTGCGACGTTTCGACCAATCGGGTAAGCTCAATACACGTTCGCCATTTACAATTTTCGATCACGCGATAGGAACCCCCTCTATGGTACTCACTTTATGACTACATAAATCCTTAAATATCTGTAGGTGCTGCTTGCAGATGGTATTACCATAAACTGACCTGTGTGAATTACCTCACAGTACTTTTCAAAAAGCTTTGCATGACCACTGGACCATCTTTATCATGTATTCTTAAAAGTAGCAGAAAGTCATCCCTACTACAATCTCCTTTAAAAAGTTAAAACCCAGCAGTGAAACCGACTGGTGAGTGAGATTAACTTCACACCCTGAGTGCTTCTCATCTAAAATCAAGATAGCTATAAAACACATTCCCTATTCCTGACACCTGACACTGTTTCAAAATAAATACCTTCATATTAAGTATAGGCATGCCTGTGAAGCATGCCCTATATGCCTTCTATGTAAGGTTGGGCGCCAGGCTGGCAACCTGACACCGTAAAACTCCACTGCCAATTGTTCTGTGGACCATTGCTCCGCTGTGGCAACCCCTAACTGGGAAAAGCTGATAGGAGAAGAAAAATAAGAGAAGTACAACTATAGAACAGCCGTAAGCCCCTAACTCTGTCGTGTAAGTCTCAGGTGGCTGTATCACTAAATGACTAAAAATAGAAATACAGTTTGGATGAGCTAACAGGAACCCTAAATGAGCCACTAAAATGAAATATAAGTACTTTCATCTACTGACCTGTTTTTTTTCTTGTTTTGACTTCTTTTGAGCAATACCAATTCCAGAGTAACAGTGTGCAGACATGTCTGATCTCACTTCACTGGTATAACTGTACAGCTGCATGAACCCTGCCTCAAATTCCTAAGGAAGCTGGTATGTTTAATTTAATTTAAATGTTGCTATGGTATGAAAACTTCATTGCTTTGCTTCAATTGTGCAACTCCTTTCATTACTGATACCCATGGGAGAACAGCTCTAATAATTACATATATGACAATAGAAGAGGAAAAGGAATATTCTTATGCAATTTTTTTATCATTCATTCTGATTCCCATTTCACCAGCATCACCACTGATGATTATCAAGACCTATCCCCCAGATGTCACATTAGTTCATACGTTAGTACTGGGCTAACTACCCTTATGAGCCATTTTAAACCTAGCTAATAATCCCTTGTGAGATTCAAACCTTGCACCTTGTGTTTGCAAGGCAAACACCTTAACCATTAGGCCACCCTCCTTCACCCCATGTTGACTTTGTAATTGTTTTTAGTATTAACATATGATAACTTTTTTGGGGAGAAATGACATGAAGCTAGAACATTTTAACTCTGGGAATTAGGTAGAGGTACAGAGGGAACTCCCCTGCAAAATTGCAAAATCACAAGTTTTCAAAAGAAATGGTTACCACAAAGTTTTCCTTACTATTCCACCTTTATATATGGTAATATGTCAGTATATAGCAACCTGTGTCTTCTTCTGTTTTAATTCCATAACTCTGCACAACAGTTTCTAAATTCTACATGTAGAGTAATATTAATTATGAAAACTTGTTAAAATAAACTACCAAAACAGTTCTCCATCTGCATCCACGACCTACCCATATATCAAAATGATACCTCTAAACATACACGCTAAATAATATCTTATACAATTCAGGCCATAACATGGGTATTTCAGTGGCTACAGCTCTAAAGCTAAATACACTTAAATGTGTAACTAATAAATGATGACTTAAAAAAGCTACATTAGATATGATATGTGACAGAATTTTATTAGAATGTTCACAGAATGAAACTGTCAGACTACAAGTAGAGGAAAGCACACTGTATCCGTATGAGTCTCAGTACAAATTCTAAAGATACAAACTTAAAAACCATTTCTGTTAACTAAATAGGAATTCTCAAAAATGGTCTTGGCATAAATGCATCATAGTATCATGCTGTGATTTTGTTTAAGTACTTCCTATTTATGTATATTTACTTGATCAAGCATATGCTGATTTCATCACTCTGGATAAATTTACAATTGATTCCAGGCAACCTGTTTCTTTGTTTTATTTACCTCTGTTTTTCCAGCATACTATTTATATGTGTCACTGTCTCATTATTTAATATGCACAGTGTAGGCTTACACATTTACATTTGCACCTGAAGTTGAAGTTGTTGTGATAGGTACTTGTCCCTGCATTAAGGTACTCAAAGCGTATAAACGTACCTTTCCTTACATTAAACACCGTTTACCTATTAATCCTATAGTGTAAATGAGTAAGTAGCCTTCAGCTTTCCTGCGTATGTTATATGTGGGTCTATATTATATTAGCGAAAATCCTTTTAAGCAAATGCAAAAACACCAACACATATTGCTCGAACCGCGATTCTGCCGAACGTACTAAACCACGAAATTCAAAAAGCCGAAGTGTCATGGTTGGCCCATCTGCGGTACAGCTCCGTAAGGTAAGTGTGCGATAGTTAAGGACCTTAGGGTTAGGGTGCAGGTTAAGGTAAGTGCATAGATAGGTAATGTATGTAAGGTTTAGTGTAGAGTTAGAATTAGGGTTTTGTTAAATGTATGTGTGTGGATTATTTGTTTTGTTTTGGTATATCGCTGTACGGTAAGTGTGAGATAGTTACAGACCTTAGGGCTAGGGTGCGGGTTAAGGTAAGTGTATAGATAGTAATGTAAGTAAGGTTTAGTGTAGGGTTAGAAGTAGGGTTTTGGTGCTTTACTTTAGGGTTAGAAGTATGGTTTTGGTTAGTGTATGTATGTGGTTTATTTATTTTGTTTGGGTAGGCAGTTTGTAATGGGAGGTGGAGTTGGCCAACTATGGGGATTCGACTTTTTGTATTTCACAGTTTAGTACGTTTGGCATATTCGCGGTTCACGCAATATGTGTCGCTGTTTTCCACATTCGCTTAAAGGGATTTTTGCTATTATAATATAGACCCGTTATATGTTTATTGCATTTTTAGTTGCTTTAGATATAATTTCAAGCTTTGAACATATAATCTTGTAGATAGATAGACTTTTGTAAACAGAGATATGATTCTTAGGAGCATTTCATCAAAACCAGTGGCACATTTAGCATTTAACATCACTAAGTATGTTTATGATTAGTAATTTAAAGCATATTGCTTTTTTAATTGTTTTTATGCTACAATGCTATTTTAATTGTTTCTAAGCTCATTGTGCATTTATTTTCGCTTCTTTGCATTCTGACTTTGTAAAGTACTTTGAATACCATACTTTGGGAATCTTGACTTCTGCAAATCGTTACTCCTTTAATTTGCCGCACTTACCATAACTTTAACTTCAAAAACAGTTAACTTTGTCTTTAAAACATTGTGTTGTGTATTGAAACAAATATTCCAAAATGATTGAGGTATAACAACCATCTAAGGAAGCACCCCACTTGCCATTCTTTAACTATAACCATTACCCTTCCTGTAGTCCTCTGTCTTCTTCTTCTTTCGGCTTTTCCCGGTTAGGGGTCGCCACAGCGGATCACCTGTCCGCTCATGAGCTCATGATTGGCAGTGGAGTTTTACAGTGTTGAGTTGCCAGCCCGGCGCCCAACCTTCCAAAGAAGGCACACACACACGCACGCACTCACGCCTAGGGCCAATTTAGAGTGTCCAATCCACCTACAGCATGTCTTTGGGATGTGGGAGGAAACCGGAGCACCTGGAGGAAAGCCACGTGACCACAGTTCTGTCCTTTTCATCAGTGAATCCATTTTCTAATACTTTTCCATTTGTCTTGTGTTTCATTCATCCCCTGAAACTTTCTGTGGAGTACTATACCAAGTGTATAACTACGTTTAAGGTACACCATTCCCATAACCTCTCATCCATCATGCTTGTCATGCATAAAATTGTATACTGTTGAAAGTAAATCAAATATGCATACTGGAAACGTCAGGATGCATCAGGACTTGAAAATGTATCTGAACAGGACATTAATGATATTCCTGCAAATTGAGTCAAAGCACTCACTGAAAATGGGCAATCTTTACAGAGGTAAGACTCACCAGTTTTAACAAAAGCAGAAACAGTCCTATACTGCTGTAGTAATTTCTATTTATTTTTGATTAGTGCAACAGTATATTCATTTCTCCCACAATGGCTTAAAGGGTGCTATGTACACTTTAAATTCATCTGCATGGCAAACATTTAAGTATAATGACAATGATAAGCTTTCTGATAAAGGGCATTATGCAGCAATTATGGCTAAGCAACAGTACTCAGGGATGTGTGTGGATTTAGTAATAGATGTGAAGGATTACATGAAAGTTGTAAATGATCCATGTGAGGCTTTTCAAACTGAGCTAAAATGCTGCTGAATAAGGCACTTAAACAAGCATCGCAACAAAGCAGCAAAGCAAATGGCATTTCCTTTTTTATCGTATGTGCTCTCTGTGCTAACCAATGTGTTCCTCTTTGTAGGTAGCAATCCATACATTATGCTTTTCTATAAAAATTAAGTACTTCTTCATGATAGCCAAACAGTCTCTGATTAAGTTCAGACAGGAATAAGGTCATTGTTACTAAAGTTTGACTGTAGATGCCTTTTCCATTCAGTAAACATTCAAGATACATGTCTGACACTTTGAATGAAGCACAGTAGCCATCATGCTATTATTGCTACAGCTAATATAGGAAATGGCTGGCACTGTAGCACAGTGGTTAGTATTAATTCTTCATAGCACTTGGTTCTCCAGTTCCTTCTGTGAGGAACCCTCACATCCTCCCTGTGTCTGCAGGGCATTTTGATTTTGTGTTGTCCTTTGCTTCCTCCACATCCCAAAGACATCCTCTAGGTGATATGGTGATCTTGTAAATCAGCTGTTTTGTATGTGTGTGTGTGTGTGTGTGTGTGTGTGTGTGTGTGTGTGTGTGTGTGTGTGTGTGTGTGTGTGTGCGTGTGTGTGTGTGTGTATATATATATATATATATATATATATATATATACATATATATATAGAGAGAGAGAGAGACAGTGAATCTGTGCATACAAATGTGTGAGTACATATGCAGACTTGTTTGTGTTTGTTTATTTGTGTGTGTTTGTGTTCTTGAGTGCTTGCACATTTATCATTTATCCTGAGAGGAGCTGGAACCCTGTCCAGGATTAAGTGTCTCAATCAGAGTTTCTGTTTAACTTCTTTGACCCATAATTAGCTAGTCCATTTCTGCAGCTAACCTTTGACTTTTGTTTTGTGACTATGTGTTGTAGTTATTAACTTTGTCTATATTTGGATGTGGCTAACCCATTTCTGAAGCTAATTTGTGTACTGCATGTACTCTGGCTTGAGCAGTTCATAGGATCATAGGTTCATAGGTTCATTCTAGGCTATCTGCCCTAGGGCATTTATAAGCCTAGCTAGAGTGTGTGTGGCTTTCACCACCCCTTAGGATGAGAATACTATACCCATTAGTTTGCTGTGCCTCTGTCCAGCAGTGACACATTGTCTTTGTGCTGAAAGCCTGGCATTCTATTATTCCACCTAATACTGTGACTACAAATGCAAAGGTAACTTTTATGAACTTTTAAAAGTAACAGAGAGTCTGAATCTTTAATCAACTGTTGCTGACTTTTAATACATAATTATTCTCAATATTCAAATTTAGTTTAATCAGAAAAATCCAGTTTAATTGCTACTCTTTTATCTAGTTGCAGTAACCATTGTGTTCTAGTTTTACTTCCACCATAATGAACATTTAAGCTTATTTTATTCAGTTTTATCTTAACTGCTTTATCAGTTCATTTCAATTTAAAGCCAATATAAATACAGCTTTACTTTAAATTCATTAGTACAGTAATTTTATTTTTGAATTACACTGCCTGTGAAAAAGTTCAGTTATGATTGTTTTGTAATGACAGGGATCTTTCTTTGACAGTCTGCCGTTTGTACCCCACCACCACCAGATCCTAACGTTAGTCACTAGGTTCTAAAAGAGACAATGAGCTCTAACAGTTTCAGTGTTGTCCATGGTCACGTTCTCTAGAAGGGTAGCCTGATCCCAGTTAGGGTAACTCATCATTTCATCATACTGAATTAGTAGGAAGGCCCTTTGTCTTTGACCATTTCCCATGGATCCAGTTTAGCTACACAGACTGATAGTCAAGACCAGATGGCTCTACATAGGCCTCTGATAATAAGTGCAAGTCCAATATATAACCCAGGCACATTTTTTTTATTTGTCAAGCAACATTAATCTCATATTTATATCATAAAACTGGCTGGATTAGAACACCAGGTCAATTAAGCTGCAGCCATTCTAGCTGGTATTGCTGCTAGCAAATGCCCTAGATATGAGTACGGGCAGTGGGACATGGCCAAGTATCTGTAGACCCACCTATGACATGGTTCAGAGTCCGTGTGCTTTCTACATTTCCACTGAGCATGTCCTGGGAGTGGGAATTGCTTGAACCTCCTGCTAAAACATCCACGGGGTTGTTTGATGGTTTCCCTGTATGAATACACAAACACCCTCATCAGCCCAGTACTAGGCCTTGCAAGCTGCCTGGTTAGGGTAGGTCTTCATCATCAGCATTAATGACAATTCTGTTTAAAAATGGTACATAATTCTTTCACTCTCAAATCTTCCAGTTTGCAATGTAAAGGTCTCACTAGCCTGATTAAACAGCTATTCTGTATCTAGGTTCTGTTCTTCTTCTGCAGTACTGGCAGTTTATCAGTCAACCAGCAACAATGCACAATGGCAACTCTAAAGAAACCTTCCTAATATAACATTCCCTAGCACATCCCAACTAAAATAAACATTAATATATAATATCCAAGTATTATAGGACTTCATTAGCACCCACTTTATTAATTATTACCGGAGTAACATAAAAATATGGATTGCTATTCAAATTTCATGGACCTCACTAGTGAGACTGAAACTGTGGTTGTAGGGAATAAGTATAAATTCCAAGTTTATGAGATATACTTCCATAAAAATGTCTTGACTACCACATAACTATGCTTAAGGGTCAAAAAGGTTTGTGACAATTACAATCATAATGGAAATGAGTAATGTAACACTGTTAGTTAAGGGTTAATGAGGGCATAAATTTAAGTTTGAGGTGCGTTTAGTGTTTCACAGATTTGAAATTACTGGTCAAATCACCCTGATGATTCCTTTTCTCAAGTTCTTGAATTTCTTGAATGGCAGCTGATTTACATGGTGTTAATTGTTCATCACAGACTATGCCATTAGAGCTGTTGTATGTGGTTATATCTTCCTTAGTTTGTTTAGACTATACCATTATAGCTGTTGTAGGTTGTTATATCTTGCTTATTTTGTTTAGACTATACCATTATAGCTGTTGTAGGTTGTTATATCTTGCTTAGTTTGTTTAGACTATACCATTATAGCTGTTGTAGGTTGTTATATCTTGCTTAGTTTGTTTAGACTATACCATTATAGCTGTTGTAGGTTGTTATATCTTGCTTAGTTTGTTTAGACTACCATTATAGCTATTGTAGGTTGTTATATATTGCTTAGTTTGTTTAGACTATACCATTATAGTTGTTGTAGGTTGTTATATCTTGCTTAGTTTGTTTCAGTTAATTAAAAGTTTCAGGGAACTGTGATCTGGGAGTTAGTAAATATAAGTAGCAAGACTGTCAGGGTGCATAAATCCAAAGACCACCTGCAAAAAACTCTGTAATGACTTTATGATAAATTTTGAGAGTTAACTATAGTTTGATAACAAAATCACATTTATTTTCTGTACTTTCAGGACTCAGAGTGACGGGATTTGTACTTCTGGTGGCCAGAATATACATACTGAACTTTGGGGGACTGCATTTAGATGAACTGTGGGGTACATCTCATGCTTGCCTTTGGTCATCAGGTAGATCACCATTGGGGACAAGGATAATGGTTAGGAACTGTCAGTAAAGTTTATGCACGCTAAAGTATTATGTATGCACACTCACTGCACAGCTACTTCAGTTAACACCTTGTAGTGGTGCATTACCTGCTATGTTTTCCCTTGACACATCGACCATTTGACCTTTCTGAAGGCTGACATTGATACTCCATCAGCACCCCCATCCCTCTCTGACACCTCATCATACCTCTCCACTAACTTTCTGTGAATAAGTACTTCATAATGACCTGGGTATATCTGGACAATACCAGCTGGTAACTGTACCATCTTCTCTTTCTTAGAAAGGTTCCTTCTTGGGTCCTTCCTTTCTAACATCCCTATGATGTCTGAATACGTGTATTCATATCTCTCTCTTGTGTCCTTATTTCCAGAACAAAAAAATTACAAAATGTTTGTGTTGTTCCTCATAAAATATCCCTAGTTTCCCATGACGACTCTAGTCACTTTCTTTTTGTCATCAACTTATTAAGTTCCAGAATCGGACATAATACTCCATCTAGTATCTTATCAGGCAAAAAGATTCACATTCCTTCAAAAAATAAAAAAATCCACCAAAAAGCACTCCACAGAGCCAGCAGAAATAGCATTTAGATCCATTATTTCCACTTCCGTCTAAACAGACTTCATCAGAATAAAACACATTAAAACTCAATTCCTTTTATATTCAAACTAACCAATGGTTGTTAGACTATAATTAACCACTTAACCAATTAAAGATTTCTTAAAAAAAAATTCTTAAATACACTTTCCATCAATAAAATATATATATATAAACATTTCTATATATGTATCTATTTGAGTACTTTTTATTTTTTCACATTATTTAACCTTTACCAACTTCGGTTTGGGTTGTTTGTGGTTTTTATTAATAGATTCACATCCCTACTGACATCTACCTCTCACGCACTCTTTTTTTGTTGGAAAATAAAACTGGTCAGCATAGTTTTAATCACATAAAACACTAAAACACAACTTAAATATAATTTAACCAATTATATGTATATATATATATATATATATATATATATATATATATATATATGAATACTTTCTTGTGGAGGAAAGAACAAAAACATCTCAAATGACCCTGTGGGATATCTCCCCTAGTGAACATCTAATAGAGTTGGGAGGTGTGCCAGATATGTGAGTTGTGGTAACTGCCAGGGTTGGCAGCACACACCTTCAAGATGTTTATCTTGGCATTATATATGACTTGGCAGTTAATAGAGTGAAAGCCCTTTCTATTTATGTAGAGCCTTCCCTGTTCACCAGGTGGTGTCTTAATTTCTATATGTGTGCAATCTATGGCAGGCACCCAGTTCTTCAGGTTAGTGTGGTACAGGTTAGAACTACTGCATATTTCTGGCCTTATCCTCAGGAGTACAGGGAAAATATATTAGGTCATTGGCATGTTGGAGCATACTCGGACTTGGTCTAGTAGCAGCAGTATAGACTTCAGCCTGTTGCACATACACATGTTTCTGTGTAGATTCCTATCTGTGGCTGTATTCCAATAGATTTTGGAATTTGCAGGGAAAACCAGCACTGAATCTACACGGTTGCTTTATAGCTTGTTGAATAGCTCTTCCATGTTGGGTTGGCTGATTAGCATACAATTCAGCAGCTTATGTTGTAATTAGCATGCTATGGTGTTTACTTTTTTGCATGGTGGTGTGTGGCTCTACATGATGAATCCAAAACAGTGCACTACCATGTGCGCACATTGAGCCGCAATGTGCACACAGTGTAAATGGACCATGTATGCTTTATTGAATCTGGCTGAATGATTTTGTGTACACATGCACCACAAGGAAATTAGGAAACAGTTGACTGAATGGAACTAAAACACATTTACCTACATGTAAATGTTTGATTCATACGTGATATTTTTAACAGCGATATAAAAGTCAAGCCGGGAAAACTTGTATCAGCTTTTTTCAGGAAATTATTACACAAATCAATTTGCAAGAGATTCAGTTTGGTTTCACATACTTTCTATTCAGATACACATATATAGTTTTTTTCAATTAAGCACTCATCTCTTTGACCATATTATACCACAGAATGAGGCCAGTAAAAATAAAGAAGCACTTAAGAAGGGAGCAAAATCAATGTATTTAGCATTTAATGTTTGAAACAATGGGAGGATGACAGTATAGGAAGTGATAAGTGTAAGTAAGGTTAATGGTATGAAAGAGACAAACGCAATACAACTGAGTTTGAGTTTACTGAGACACACTTTTTTCTATAAATGAGATAATGAATAAACTTCCATGCAGGACTAGCACCTGTTTCGGAGCAGGATGGCAGCGCGCCATGCATATTAATAAGGCACGCTGCCCGAGCTCCTAGGCTTACACGTACCATGTACGTGTGAAGGGGGCGTGTCTGAGAGCAGAGCTCTCAGAATAAACACGCCTCTGCAATGTAGAACAGCAGAAAGTGGTAAGCAATGAGCGAGACCGTTCAGAGGTGTCTGCATATCCCCAGCAACAGTCCCCCATGTGTAGAAGAGCAACAGTACATATAAATTAAATGAAGAAACCCTTTTATATATTTTTTTTAAATCCGAGTACAGCTAACCATAGGTATGTGGGTGTGCCCATTGCTTAGCTACAGTTAAAGCAGCTTAAAAGGCTGAAGAGGATAACAAGGAAGATATATGCAAATGAAGCAGCACAGCAATAGTGTAGTGGGCCGAGCATTCGCCTAATGAGCAGGCATTCCCGTTTTGAGTCACACTGCAGCACAGTTTATTTTACATGGCAAAGCATACTACATAACCAACATTTTTGTTGCAAAACCCACTAAATAACATATATTTATGAACTGGAGTACTACAGGAAATGCACATGTGAAGTGTGTCATAATGAATAAGGCACTAGTAAGCAGGTCTAAACACATATAAGCAGTAGTATGCATATGTAAGCACTAGTAAGCATGCTTAAGTGCATTTGCGTGGAGGTAAGCTCTGCTTACACAGATTAAGCAATTTAGAAGCTAACTGAGTATAAGACACTGTAACCGGAAGTTAGCAGTGCTTACCTGTGGGCAAATCTGCACAAACCAACTTACAACTGCTTTAAAGTGTCTTAATCACTCTGTATCCAATGGCCTGTGTTCTGCCCAGCAACAAAATAAACAGCCTCTACAAGGCTCAAACCCAGGACCATGCACACCATGATTTACCACTAAGCCATGCCAGATATACATAAATCTGATGTTTTCAGAAACATAACATCCAGACCAGTCATGCAACAGTATAGAGAATGTATATCAACATTTAGATGTATGTGTGTGTGTGTAAATATATTAATAGATAAACAGATACAACATATATATATATATATATATATATATATATATATATATATATATATATATATATATATACACCCACAAAGAGGTCATAGGATAAACACCACAAACAGGTTTGCAGAAATGGAATACCTTTATTTGTGTACTATTACAAAAATACATGCCATGTCATATAGTTGTTCGGACACTGACATCCATATCAACAGAGTAATGCAACTATGAAACAGTTATACTAATACAGTAGTCTGGAAAGGTCCACAACTGTTTCTGTCCAGGCCAAGCCCTTCAAATCATACATTAGTAAAGACAGACTGGGCCACAGGATACCACACAATCAACAGTAAGTGATGCAGGTGTATAGTCCAGCTGCCTCTATCAACACTTGGTATACAATCGCTAGATGGTAAAGACTTCAGTTGACCAAATGGGATGTAACTGTTACATAACAAGGCATAACTGACACCATCACAGGCACACTGGCAAACAGAACAGTCTGTATGGCAGGAGGCAGTAGGCCTGCAGTAACCCACTTTATGTAAGTAATGTCAAGATAGGTGACATGTATGGTACTGTACATCCAGATACCTTAAGGCAGCTCACCCCTGATACACCGACATGTTGTAACAGCCTAGGTTATGTATGGTGCACTCCCCCCTAGACTCAATAATACAGGGCCATACACTGGCCTCTGGAGTGCATATGGGCACACATGTATTGCGTAGGTGAAGCCCACACATATATGGCCCCAGCCCCACTGTATGTGTGGGGGATACAACAGCAGTGGACTGCTGGCAGGCATGGCAGCGTGGTATACATATATGTGCATATGTATCTCTATCTGTATATGTGTAGACATATACTGCTCTATAAATGTATATATCTGGGTGTGTATATGCATATCTATGTACATATACAAACCCATCTATATATGTCGATATGTACATCTGTAATTATCTATATAGCTATCTAGATAATCATATGTACATATATATTCACCATATGTCCTAAACATAGGTTGTAGCCCTACCTCAGCCCCTATAGTCCCAACTTTGTAGTGCAAGGGGATGTCAGGCATGTATAACAGGTATATTAGCAGACTACTGCCACTGTAATAGGGATTGTCTTTACTGACATGGTGTGTGTCGGAGGTCACATCTGCTTTTCACATGTGCGCCATTGGCTACTGACAGATATCCTTAGGACATCATGGTACAGTACCGCTGCAAGCATGTAATGGTCCTGTGGACTACAGCAGAGATATTGGCCAATAGATGTGGACATTATGACATACTCTGTACAATCCAGAGGTATACATAGAATCCCTTAGTGCAGAACATGTGGACCAAGCCTGACAATATGGATGTTAACAGCCATGTAGATGGGTATAACACATAATGACTGGTATATATTCACCCCCATAGGTTATGCATTCACACACCTCTGTCTCTCCTGACACATAATAACTGCTGGTACAGAGTTGCCATGGCCACATACTACACAGAGTTGCCATGGCCACATACTACCCACTCTATAGGGGTCCTTCAGGGCTCTATCTTAGGTCCTCTACTATTCTCCATTTTTATAAATGACCTTCATCTAGCCTACCTCTCAATCAACTTTTGCATCAATATGCAGATGACCGACCATAATCTCTCTCAGCCAACACACACAGAGCGATATATTTTTTCTTTTTTAAAACTCATTTTATTGCTAAAGAGAGTATCCTATCTGTTTAGTTGAATTACTGTTCTCTGCTATACCTTATATTATGCAGCTAAGCAATTATATCTTACTAAGGTCCTATGTAATTGTTTCTAAAGTATTGTATAATTTGTATTTTTTCTTCTTTAGTGTTCTTTCTCTCTTTTTTGTTAGAAGTTAGAGGAGTTTTTTCCCTGGCCTCCACTGAAAATGGACATGGACTATGTATGGACTAGCCGCAAAAAAAAAAAAAATAAAAATAGATATTGACATATATCTGTACAGCATCCCACCGCTCTGTCTGACATACATGACTGTTAAGGGAGGCCCGGCAGCAGTACATCTGGAAAGTATCTGGACATGACACCTTCCTACGTAAGTACACTAAGCTGCTAGGCATGTAACAAAACACTGTGCAGGCAACAGGCAGACTGGCTCAACACTGGCCTACATCTCCTATGGGGGAATGCACATGTAACTGCATATATAGCAGGCTCTACAGGCATGTCACAGCACAGGTTAAGATACACCTGTGTGAAAGTGCATAACCACAATCAATGTGAACACTGCCACAACCACATATGGTAAGCTAGCATAGTATTACAGTATATGGGCTATCTGTTCAACACCATCCTCATATGTGCCCCTCACACACTAACCCTACATATACTGGGCCACTACACAGTGTGGTCTGATGCCCGTTGTGGTATGGGACATGTGTGTGTATGGCCCTACAAACATGTAAGCCAATATGGTAACATACAGTGGAGCAGCATGTAACATCAGATAGGATGGGACCTAGGACAATGATATCTACCACAGTCTATACACAGGCCAAGGTACATATTAACAATACACACACTGTCGGCATTCACCATAAGTACACATACCTCAGTACTGTACAAACAACCACAGAATGGCCAGGTTATGTCATGAAATATAACCCCTACTCTACATAACATGTGTAGCAGTCTGACATCTCACTGGCTTGTTACCAGATATGATGACACTAATGATGGTGTACAGCACATATGCACCTCTTAATGTACAACATATGTACAAAGGTTGACAGAATTGTGGCTGGAAGCACACACACAGGGCCAATATTGACATGTTGCTGTGATAACTTCATACATTTACTATTGTAACAGGGTTTGTTGCAACATATGTCCAATGAGGGATATGAGGTCAGTAACTGTCATGGCTTTCACCATCTACAGACTGCATTCCTCACACTACCTTCTGCAGTTCACAGATAGATGCTCTGTGGGTAACACATGAAACCAAAGGCACAACACACTGCCCCATCTGCAGATGACCCTACAGATGAGGATTCTTCATATACATAGAACTGACATTGCAGGTATTAAAACATAGGACAGCCATATCCACACACACAATGTTAAACCACCATTACTCCAAATGCAGTATAGCTGCACTTACAGTCTGTAGTCATGTCAGGCATATCCCCCTCCTGTTTGTTGCCCTCTTTACACAGTGTATGTTTGTTAGAGATAAATCCCCAATCCATCTATGATGCTGTTTGCCAAACAACAGATCTAATTCCTGTTCATAGTGAATGAAAAGACCCAACACCAACATGATGTTCCTAGATATTGGACTGTGTTTCCATGCAATTGGCTATGGGAATGTTACCACAGCTGTTCCACATGCAATCAGCTAGGGGAGGGCTGCAATTCATGCAGAGGCCGTTAGCTGATCATGAGTATCACTTAAAATGCACATGTTGCTGCCTAAGAAAAGCAGGTGTAGGTCTCCACATCTACCAGTGAGGGAGTGAGAGAGGCAGACAGAGGCATTGACAAGTCAGGGAGGGGTGGGAGAGTAAAACCTAAACATGTTTGTATCATACACCTACCAGCACAGGGTATCAAACCCCTGATGACTATATAGTGCTATCACAGTCCTATGCAGTTATTGGATGTGCCACATAGCTTACCTGCTGTGAAGTCCTCATAACATATATGTGATGGTGAGTGACATCTGCAACAGGGATATGGTAGCTATACGGTAGGTGAAGTACATGGGCCTGCCCACATGAAAAGGTGCCAGTGTCAACACAGCCTCACTCTCACAGGGATGCACACACATTGGCACACTTGGCAGGGCCAAGGATATAGCTCATCACTAGTGACATTGCCACAACACATTACTGTGCAGGTATCACATGCATCACATGGGTCATACGGAGGTTATATGGGCAAAAGGTATTGGGAGGTGTCTGGCATCAGACAGCATGCTTCAGTATGCCACTGGAGGTTGTAGTGAGTTTGGATGTGATCATATGCATTATACAACACACACACAAACACACAGGGTACCAGTACTGACATGCATGGGTGCATTTATGCACAGGTATGTGGGGGTAGATTGTGCCAGATGGCTATACAAGACTAGGTGATGGGTATACATTGGCATCAGGCCACATGACAATGGTCTGCATTGTGGCTCAGGGCTGTGGTTTCTGCATTTGCCCACACAGCTGGGTATTGTATCCACCATCCAGTCACCTGGGTGACTACTGCATATGGCCAATGCTGTGCATTGCTTGCCATGTATGTGTTCCATTGTCCATGACATGGAGAGTGTCTGGGATGTGCACACCTCCCACATGCATGTACAGTGATATGTGGAACTGTACCTGGGGTGTTGGCACATGTTGTATGCACAGATTCTCATCAAATGTGCCAGTCTTGGCCACCTGTGACAGGAACTGGTAATGGACAGCAGGTTACCCCTGCACCTACATTGATAGCATGCTAAGGACATTCCCTGGTGTCAGTGACATCTGTCCATACAGGGCATGTTTTCAGGCATGGTATGTCCTTTGTGGGTCACATGTGATGGTACCACAGGTGTTGCAGGTGTCCAGTGGGGAACATGGGGAAGGTGCACTGTCTGCATGTATGTGCCTACTGGACAGATGGACAGGGTGCTATGTCTTCTGTAGGCCACTGCATTCACTCCATAGTTACTATCAGTCACCAATATGCAGTGTACTACACACATATTGGCTGTTGCCTTGGCATGTGTTTGTGTGTGTGTATGAGACATGGGGTGAGAGTGTGCTCTGGGTAATACTGGGGTTGCTAACTGTGATTGCCTGGCCTTGATGTCACATGTATGGGTATAGATTTGCACTCCAGGCTCTCGGCTATTTCACATCTTTTATCCCTGTACAGTGAACATTGTGATATATACTAGGGCCACCATATAAGAAATTTGCAAAACCCACTCCACATTGGGCCCAGGTGTCAAACGCTCACACCCACCTCCACACAGGATACGAGTTACAAACACACACACGTCATGTCTGGGAGTAGAACACCTACCTAAATAGTTTATTACACTACAGCACTACGCAGTTATAGTATGCGCCATGGAGATTACAGGAGTACTCCTTCCCCAAAGGTGTATATCACATTGGCTGACATCAGCAGGATTGCCTAGGCAGGGCATTTGACATGTACTGAGTGTGACTAACCTAAAATGCATTGCTCCCTACACAAACATTGGAGCACACACAAAACATCCACAGCCAGCTTCCATGGGTATAGAACCTCTAACAGAGGTCTAAATCACACTACAGCATGGAGCTGTTATAGGACACACCACAGGGATTACTGGATAATTCCTTTCCCAAAGGTGTATTTCACAATAAATGACATCAGCAGGATTGGCAAAGTAGGGCATTTGAAATGTACTAAGTGTGACTAGCCTCTAATGCATTGCTCCCTACACAGACATTGAAACACACACAAAACATCCAGAACTGCCATGGGTGGGAATAGAACCCTACCAGACTTCTAAATCACACTACAGCAGTATGCAGTTATCGCACACGCTATGGAGATTACTGGCCTACAATCTTCCCAGAGGTGTATTTCTGGGTGGATGACATCAGCAGCCTTGCCAAAGTTGAACATTTGACTTGTAGGGAGTGTGACTACCCTAAAAAGCATTGCTCTCTATACAGACAGAGTCAGACACACACAATCGCCATGTCTGGGAATACACCTACCTAACTACTTTATCACAATACAGCAGTGCACACTTTTAGGACGTGCTAAGGAGATTACTGGGCTACAACCTTCCCAGAGGTGTATTTCTAGGTGGATGACATCAGCAGCCTTACCAAAGTAGAGCATTTAAATTGTAGGGTGTGTGACTACCCTAAAAAGCATTGCATTCTACACATACAGACACATAAACACACACATTTACCAAGGCTGGGGTTAGAACTTCTACCTAACTAGTTTATCACGCTACAGCAGTACACAGTTACGGCACGCACTATGGAGATTACTGGGATACAGCCTTCCCAGAGCTGTATTTCTAGGTGGATGACATCAGCAGGCTTACCAAAGTAGAGCATTTAACTTGTAGAAGGTGTGCCTACCCTAAAAGCCATTGCCTTCTACACAGACACACACACACAGTTGCCAAGGCTGGGGTTAGAACTCCTACCTAAATAGTTTATCACACTATACAGTTACAGCACGTGCTATGGAGATTACTGGGAAACAACCTTACCAGGGATGTATTTCTAGGTGGATGACATCAGTGGCCTTACCAAAGTAGAGCATTTCAATTGTAGGGAGTATGTTGTTGTTGTGTCTTTTGGCTTTTTCCCGGTTAGGGGTCGCCACAGCGGAACTCCGGTCCGCTAATGATTGGCAGGAGATTTTTACGTGCTGGCTTGCCGGGCCTAATGCACAACCTTCAATGAAGAAACGCCCATTCACGCATGTCACCACACAGAAGACACTCTAACTGAGAATCGAACGGGCAACATCTAACTGTGAGGCGACAACGCTACCGCAGCACCACCACAGCAGTCTAATTGTAGGGAGTATGACTACCCTAAAAAACATTGCTCTCTACACAGACACACACACAGTTGCCAAAGCTGGGGTTAGAACTCCTACCTAGCTAGTTTATCACACTACAGCAGTACGCAGTTATGGGACGCACCGCAGAGATTACTGGGATACAGCTCTCCCAAAGGTGTATATCACAGTGGATGATCTCAGCAGGCTTGTCATAGTGGGGCTATGGGGAGGGCAATGTGTGTGCATGGGCCATATCCCATTCATCTAGGGGTTGACATGCCACATGCGGGCACAACCTGGGTCATATTTCACAGGTACGTGTATACAGCTGCTAGATGACTACTTCCTTGAACAGTCATGTTGCAAAGCTAGCACGTGTACCACATACTCTGTAATGCTGACAGATACCGGTGGCTAGTATCTGCAGTAAGTGACATCTGACCCTTGTGTGGTTGTTGCCCTTTGCCTGTGTGCTGGGTGGGACAGGCCTGGATGGCTCCTTGTCACAGTCACCCTCTTCCACACATCTGTATATGGTCTACCTTTGGCTTACTATAGTGTGTTGTCCTTACATACATGCCTGTATTCCTATCCACTGTGTGTACAAAGCATGAGTGGTGCATACTGAGGAGTGTCTGCACTAACATCTGCAGCTGCCAGATATGTCTGGTCCACTGGTGTTTGCAGACATGGCCTTATGTGTGTGAGCATGCCCAGTATGACCTTTCAGTATGTTGTTGACTGACATTGCCTTCATGTCTCTATGTGTGTGGGCATGCCCAATATGGTCGTCTGTATTGAATGTATGGATCATGTCCAGGTCATTTGTACTGCAGTGCTGACCTTTATGTTATACACCTACAGGTAGCATGCTGTCTCTGCAGGGTATCCGTCGATCATTTGGCATGGACTGATACTACATTTCTACATTTCTGCATTTCTACATAGGATGGGGGGCACACCTGACTATTTCTACATTTCTACACAGAACTGTGGGGGCGGGGGCACACCTGACTGTTACCACATTTCTACGTCTGATGGGGGGAAACTTGACTATTTCTACATTTCTACTCAGGATTGGGGTTACACCTGACTGTTACTACATTTCTACATAGGATGGGGGGGACACACCTGACTCTTTCTACATTTCTTCACAGGATTGTGGGGGGGACACCTGACTGTTACTATATTTCTACGTAGGATGGGGGGGCACACCTGACTATTTCTACATTTCTATACAGGACTGGGGGGGCACACCTGACTGTGACTACATTTCTACATAGGATGGGGGGGCACACCTGACCCTTGTACACATTTGCTAGGACTGTACTGGTATGTCGGGTACTCCATTTCAGTCTGTTGTCTTACCTATTGTGCTGACTAGAGGCATACCAGTGCACTACAGATCTTAGCTTTTAATTGCCTACATATTAGTTTCTGACATCCTACCCTTCACAACTGACGTCCCACTGCCTGACCTGCTGCAGGGCTGTCTATGTCGGATGCACACAGTACACTCCCTACACATGGTTAGGCACAGGTAGTGTAATGTTTGGTATCCCTTTTACTGTATGTGAGAGTCAGAGAGAGGTGTAATTCCCTGGGTTCCTCCTGTGTCAGTGTATGTGCTATGGGTTGCCTCTTTGCCAAGGCCAGGACATACTGGGCACGCCTCCTTCTGCCTACTGGGGCAGGCTCAGGTTGTTCCTCCTCCAAGTCACTCTGTGCCTGTGTAGGCTCTGGCAATGGTGTGGGGCTGTATGGCCCTGCCCAGTGCTGTTCCTGCTGCATCTGTTTCCACAGGATCATATTGTGTAGCATGGCACATACAAGGACAATTTGGGTACATGTAGCTGGTGAGTACTGCAAGGCTCCACCAGATGTGTCCAGGCACTGTAACCGTGACTTGAGCATTCCAAACTCATGCTCTACTATAATTCTGGTCTGTGCGTGTGCCTCATTATGGAGTTCTTGTTTGGGTGTGTGTGAGCATTTCTGATGGGTGTCATCAGCCACGGCTCCAGTGCCTATCCAGCATCCCCCACTAGGTGACCGTGACGGATGTCCCCAGTGGCAAATCTCTGGTACAGCTGTGTCAAATGCCAGATGTGGGAATCGTGATAGCTTCCAGGGCAGCCAGCACACACATTCATTATTATGCCCTGGGCATCACACACAACCTGTTAGTTTATTGAGGGGAAGCCCTTGCAGTTGATGTAGATCCTTCCATGCTCACTGTGTGGTGCTTTGACGTGTATGTGCATGCAATCTATAGCACCTACTACCTCAGGGTATTCTGCTATTTGGTGGAACAGTTGTATATTGCTGGCCAATGCCTCATGGGTGTTGGGGAAATATACGTGCTCACAAATTTGTGCTGACATGGCATCCAGGAAGTGATGGAGTACCCTGGATGCTGATGCCTGTGAAATCCCCATCATATCCCCAGTTGGCCTTTGGAAGGTACCTGTAGCTAGTATTCTTAGGCCTACACATATCTTGGTATCCACTGGGATGGGTTCCCCTCTGTTAGTTCTGTGTGTCAGGCATGGCCGGCACAGCTCAACAATTTGTTGTAGGAGGTCCCTGTCCACCCTATAGCACTCCACTATCTCCAGCTCATGTAGCCCCTGGTAGGTTATCCTGGGTCTGCACACTCTTCTCTGTCTCCTCACTGTGGGTTGGTGGAAAGCATTCATATCCTCACCATCCTCAGCCTCTTCCACAAGTTGTTCTATGATAGCTATTGCAGCCCCTATCATTTTACTGTACTGAGTGTTAAAAGTTCCCCACTTGTTTACACCAGTGGTGTAGAGTGTGGGAAAAACCAGAGGGGGAAGGTGTTTGCAGAGTTTATAGTAATGTTCTGGGCAGGGCAGGTCTGCTGCCTGTGTAATTGGCTGATTCTGATACATTTCACCTGGCAGCTATGCTAGTTCTCCTTGATTACCTTCCTACTGCTGTTTTCCCTTCCCATTGCCTTCTTGTTTAAGCCCATGTGCACGCTGCACAAACAGAGTGCTCAAATGTACACACTGCTGCTACTTCCTGGTTTAACCTCTTTTTTCTTCCTGTAAAACCCAGTGCATGGCGCACACCCAATTAGGCTTTGTACAGAGTGGTAAGCAGGTTTAGACACACACCACAGCTAAGCTAGGAGCACTCCCGAGCCACAGGGCTCCAATCCGCTTACAGTATGCCTGACACACACCCTCATGATGTCATCTAACTCCTAGGCTTGCACCAAGCTATTCCTACTCTTACACTGTTGGGACCTGACTCACATGCTGGGGAAAACTGGGATTCACTATCCTTCTCCTCATTTGCATAGGACTGCCTGCTAATGCATAGTTACATCTCACACTGAGCCTCTCCCCTTAGCAACCACTACTCACTGGCCAGGTTGCCCTCTGCCTGCCATTGACTTGCATAGGGGAATAGTGATTTTAGTTAGACTGCTTATTTTAGGTTTATTTTATTATTTTCCCCCCGATCCCATTTGTGCGCCACTGCCCCATGCTTAAACAGCTGCAATTAGCTTAAACAAAGTTGATTTTTGTATTTTTTTTTGTTTGCAATGCCAATGGCCTTATACTTGGCCATTGGCATGCTTACTACATGATATGCAGCCTTCATTTGGGGCTGTCACAGCTCCGTTTTGGATTTTGCAGAAATGTACTCAGTTACTAACCGAGTACATTTCTGCAGATAGCACCAGTCCTGCACGGACTGTTGCAAGCTTCCTGGATTGCAAAATCACCTAATTTGCATATATTTCTTCTGCAAATGGAGTGATTTGCATACCAGGGCTTAGTTCATGCAGGATTAGTGTAGGAGCACTTGTGCACACCCCTGCAGGCTGTCCTCAATCGCACAGCAGACATATTGCCTGCTTGAGCACCTGCACCGATCTTGCACTCTGTGCAAGCTTTTGAGAATCCGGGGGCCCATCTTTTTTATTAACTAGAAGAAATAACAAGAAATATTTAAGGAGCTGGCATGTTTGTTTAACATTGGCATGGGAATAAGAAAACAGGAGAAAATACTTAAGTCAGCAGTTGATTATACACAAGGGCTGTTAACAGAGAATATTGAAAGTACTAACAACATAAAAAGTATTGATCATGAACCAATACAGATATACCACCTACAAGCAAAAAGAAAACCTGTTATGATGCACCGATGACAATGGCTAAAATTCAGTTCTTGTCTTTGGTGCATCACAACAAGGTTTCTTTTTAACTTAACATAAAAAGTATATAAGTAACAGAAATAAATCCAACAAACCTGTGGCATAAAAAGGAGGCAGCTGTAGTTATAAAGGGGACATAGAAACAAGAAAATACAAAGTTCTATTACACTGTCATATGACATTTATAAATTAACTTTTGAAGTATCTGAAGTGCTACTTCTTTACTTATTTCTTTCTTTCTTTCTTTATTTACTTAACTTTTTTCCTGGTTAGATAAGCTGATGCAAAAATGGGTCACTTATGGACATGACCTGGACACACAGTATGATAAGACAAGTACATCATAAATTTAGAATATGCTACCTAAGCATTGAGTGAAAAAAACAAAACTGCAGAATAAAGCAATTAATCAAGAATGTATCTACTCTGGTTACAGTTAGTACTACTTTACAGTTTAGTACAAATAACCAATATGTGAGACATACAAGGCACGCGATTTGTATGTGTGAAGTACAAGCATAAATATAATCCAATACAGTCAAAATGTATATTATCCAGTGTGATTAGAATTTAATCTACCAGGCATATAGTACTTACAGAATTTATATATATTGTCAATATTCAATGAATTACGTATATAGAACTCAGCTTGAGAGAGAATCTGAATATTTAACACCCACTGCATAATGTAACATACTGAGAAAAAACAGTATAAATTGAAGTTTTCCTGAATTAAAAGTTTAACTATGAAGACTTTAAGGGCATAGAGGGCATAGGGTGAGAACTACATTTATAAACAGCTCCTTCACATGTGTCTTCTTATGTGGGTGCTCATATCAGGACCTGAAGAGAATAGGGGTGTTGGCCATTCTTTTGTTAGATGAGAGTGAGTAGATACTACCATCTTTCAGCAGCTTTGATTAGAGCATATTATCATACATTCTTGCTGACCATAACCAAGTCTGGATTTTTTTTCATTTAGTATAAAGAGTTTTTCTGCCAGTGAAGGATAATAATCTGGCATGTTACAGAGAAATACTTCAACCCATTTTCTCCAATAAGACAAGTTGCCCTTATTATGGTGAAGTAACAATGTTCCATTTTTGGTACAAAGATCTTGAGCTTCGACATTTTATTTTCAGTGGTCTTTACATTGTTTAGATTATAAATGGAGGCAACTACAATTTGGAGGGTTTTTTTTTTCTTTCTGGTGAATCTTTTTTTTTTTTTGCAACAGAAAAATGTCTTCTATGAAGAGAAGTATAAAGGCCTCCCTACATCAAAGAACCTACCAGTTGACTTTAATACTAACAGAATCAATAGACCATCTGAAGCTTCCAGAGATGCAGATAAGACCTAGATGTTTGTACTATATCTGCCATTTCAAGATTGGTACCAACAGTGTATTGTAGACTCATACCTCTCAAGTGTACCTCATTACAAGGAACATACCTCATATGGGGTCTTAAAAAGTTCATGTTCCTCAAAATTCCACACTGAAAGGGGCTGTCACACATTTAGTGTTAGGAATTTTGTAACCAATACTCATGGAAAATAGAGATGAATCATATAAATTCATTAAAATATCTTTTTTATAAGTAAAACCAGCATATTTTAGTCACCATATGACCTTCCTAGTTGAAGTTGTTAGTAAGACATTAGTAAGTGTTCCTCATTTTGCCCATTGGTTCCACATTATGAGAGCTAGTGTTCCTCACATTGGAGATGGGAGGTTTAGAGGTATGTGTAGACTTTAGCTATCAGTTGTCATAATTAGTTTGATGGTTTAGATGACAAGTGTCTGGACCATATTAAGGTGGTTGTATTTAATGCTAGAAGTCTAAACAATAAACTGCTGAACATCCTGCATTTGGAACACCTTCATGTATGTTGTTACAGAAACATGGTTTAAGTGTCTACAGAACACCATCTCAATACCTGGGATTTGTGCTTACAACTCATATAGACCTGATAGAAACTGTGTTGGCATAGACATATTTGTTAGAGCCCACATTACCCTGAGAGAGATACCCAGAGACCAAAAGTGAAGCATATAGAGATCCAAATCACTCTAAATATGGTCAGTTATGAGATCATAGAGTGCTGCAGGACTTCCTTTATGTCTCCCAAAAATCACAAAACATTCCTATTCTTTATGAACTGCTCATATCTAGGAATGCTGTTATCCTAAGCAGTTTTAACTAGCCAATGATTAACTGAGAGACCTATACCACCGATGTAGAATATGCATATAAATTCTTAAATTTAATAGACAAGAACTCCCCGGACCAGACTGAACAGAATATACTTGACCTGGTCATAGCAAACTTAGCATCTGTATTTACGATCCTCAAGGTATCCCCCTCACTGGTCCATCCCCAAGGAATTCCCTTCGCTGTGCAAGTCAATCCACAGACTAGAAACCTTCTCCATCAAAATCCCTGAACCATCAGAAACCAATATCACAAAATTCAACGACTTTAAATGTACAAATCTCCTGCAATTCTATGATGAAGTCTCTAAATTTAAATATAACAGTGCTACCCATATCGTTGATGGTGCAAAAACGTATGTACACACGTTCTACTCATACCTCAACAAATTTATTAAACTATCAGTCCATACCAGAAACAAACCAATGAGAAAGTTTAAAAGCAAGCCCACTAGGTGACCCTCAAGCATTAATAAACTATATAATAAAAGGAAAAAAACTCCTATACTTAAATAGCAGAGCAAAAGATCCTCAAATTAAGGAGAACAACAAATAGCTAGATAATAAATGAAAAACGGAGACCAGAAAAATTAAGGCATTCCATGAACTCACAAATCCAAAAACAGCTACAAATCTTTCTTAAGTTATGTCAAAAATATAAGAAATAACACCCAACATTTCTCAAACCTTATTTGCAATGCTATTACCTACTATAAACCAGTGGATACTTCCAAAATACTGTCAAATAAATTTAGTGTCAGCTTCACCCCAGAGAGACGTATTTCAAGCCACTCTTACTCCTGATGGAATCAAGTCATCAGCCATCATCAAAGAACATGTACTGAGGGTGTGCACTCCAATCTCATCCATGGGACCTGACAACATAATTGGGTGCCTAATCAATAGTACTGAATGAGAAGCGGTGAACTCACTCTTCGACCTCTTCTGACAAGCAGACACTCCAGTGGAAACTTACCCTTGTCAATAATTGGTGTATTAAAATGAGCTCAAACTCAACACCAAAAAGCACAAGATTTTAACATTTGCTAAGCATCCCCTAGCTCCATCTTATAGAACAGATATCACACTCTGTGGGAACTTGGGTGAAATTCTTGGCTAGGCTTATAAGGGCCTCCCAGCCAATAGCCTAGTATCGTCCTATGAACCTATGAACACTACGTCAAAATGAAAAGATAGTGAGAGCCCTGGGCAAGTGGGTGGACAACTCCATTTGATCATCATTTTGCAGCAATCTTAGGAAATCATTTTACCTTGCACAGCCCACAGCAAATGTATTTCTTCCAGATGTAAAGCAGTCTTCATCTCCTTCTATTCTCCATTGATTAGACTATCATTGAGTGCAATGCTCCCTTTGGGATGTATCTTACTTACCATATCAAACAATTAGAAAGACCAAAGAAGTTTATAACTAAAACTATCATAGGATTAAAAGATCTGAGCTACCAGGAAAGGCTGAAGCCTTTATCCCTACACACAGTTTCATATAGACTCCTTAGGGGCAATCTGTGCCTTGCTTACAGGGCTATGAGGGATCTAGTAGTCCAAGAACTCTCATACCTCCATAAATTAAGCAATCCAGTTATCACTTGGGCCAGAGATCTAAATCTAATCCAACAAATAAATAAGACAAGGAGGGGTTGCAGATTTGTCATGCAGTGCCTACCCCTTCTCTGGAACAAACTCCTTCTCCGAGATAAGTAGTGTGACAGACTGTCTGCCTTTAAAAAGGAGCAGAACAACTGAAAGCATATTCATACCAGGGCAAATTTATGAATACACATTCAGTTGTAGAGGCAAGGCCTAAGGGCAGGCACTGGCAAGGAAGAGAAGGGGTTTGGGTTGGCATAATGAAACTTTTGAAAGGGAAATTGGCTAGGCTTAAAATGGCCCACAAGGACAGCTAGCCTAGTACTTACCTAGGAACCTAATGTGGCCCAGTTACCTTGTAGCTCCTATGATGCTAAGTAACTCTGGTAAAACTGTCTTTGAAGTGATACCATATTCTGTCCTTAAACACTGTGTACACATTCAATTTACAATTATTTGGGGTTGTCCATGCTAACAAATGTAGACCTCACAACTCTTACACTCTTCTTTAAATCTTGCAATAAGTACAGTCATATATCATCATTTTCTGTAACTGTTAAATTCTCCTTTTTTTCTCTAACTCTTAGGAAGACTATAAAGAAACCTGTTTAATGAGGCAGAAATGGAAAAACATTCTCTGCTTTTGCTGTGCTCAAATGACAAACATTATAAAGGAGAAAATTACAAAAGAACCACACATACTGTTAAGATTAATTTCACTAAAACAATGTAATAACTCCTATAAAACATAGCCCTGGAACAGGTCAAGACAAACTGGCCGAGCTGGAAACATATTTTAAGCTGAAAGTAATTCATCAGTCATATTAATGATTAAGGATTTAGAATTATACTGAACAGTGCTACACTTTCCAGAAGGAGATACATTTACTTTTATAGACTTTTGCATCCAAATCTATTAATCTTTAATATTCACTGACTAACTCAGCATTTTTAATGAGGAGTTTAATAGTCAGTGCCCATTTTCAATCTATACTTGGTATTTATGTCTTTTAAAATATTATAATGTGCAAAACATAAAACATGTTCTCATAGTAATATAAGCACTGAAGCATAAAATGTATTTTGCTGTACGGCATTTCAGTTATGCATCTATAACCCCTTAGCCCCCACAGCTGACTCTTTCTAGACCTTGTACAATTTCCTAAGCTCTACACATCCTAATCACCACAGTGAATAACCAGACTTTAGCAAGCCTTGGAAATACCAGTGATGATAGGTATTTGAAAAAAAACACTGCATTATTTATTCAGACGTTCGCCTCTGCCCAGCATCAGAAGATACTTTTTTCAATTTCCTTTCAGAATCTCACTAGAAAGATAAGCATGTGTGTACGCACTGCAAAAACATAAACAGATCAAATAAGCCTCTTTGCTTAGTGACCCTAGCTTAACTCTAGCACCATGCATTGTCCTAATAACAATACAAGCTAATGTACCTCTACTCTCAGAAATGTGAAATACACCTAGTTAAAAACAGCCACATGTTTCTTGTGCCGAATCACTGATGCTATGAAAAAAAGCACATCTGAAGAAACAAATATAGTAAAATGCAGTGGACATTTTAAACGAACAAAATGGAAAATATAAGCTAGAAAAAAAGCTAATTTTAAACATTTTAAATGTCAGACAATAAAAGAAATAAAGGCTTTGATGAAAACACATTGCTTTTTTATGCAAGGTAGTTTAGAAAGTCAAGGTTTTCTTTTGTCTATCCAGATTCACATCTCTGTATGCAGTTAAATATCCCCACCAATGCAAAGAATACACCATTCATGGTCTGCAGAAATGCACAGCAGTGGCATTCCCCATTTCCATCTTCACTTCAAAGGTAGTTATTGAAATGACATACATTTTATTTGAATAATACAGAGCTGTTCATGCAAAGCTACCTAACTCTAATGGATGCAAATAAGCTTTAACATAAATCTGACTCTTTTACATCTACATTCAGAAGAGATATGGCACAGAAACTGCCAGGTAACGGAGACTGTCACAGCCATTGTAGTTGACCTTAATATGTAGAAGATACAAAAGTAAAAGTGCAGTTTAATGCAGTCATTACTCAGAAAGATAGTCTCTCAACATTATTAATACAAGCAAGTGTGAAAATATAGTCACGAATAGATGCTGTTACTGAAGTCAGTAGCTAAGGAGGCCTGCTTTTACATTCGATTAGGAAATCCCTGTATTCAAGCTGTCAGATCTTGCTTTTATCTATAACCTTGATGGTACACAGTAAAAACTGCAAAACAATTATACTACATTCTAGACTGTTAAGAGTATCAACCCAACTGTTTTAGTCATACAGTTATAGATTTATTCTTTTGTATAATAAAGTATTTCAAATACAGTGTACACCATTTCTCACATACAGCTTCCTATATCCTGAACAAAGGTCCACTCGTCCAAAATTTTTGATGTATTCCTTCCATTTCTGTTTTGGAGTCACAGTGTGTGGAGTCATGCAGTTAAAAATAAAAATTTTAAAATTGTTCATATACCTTACAAGTTCTCCTTCAAAACAAAGTGCATAAAACTGTTACCTGTTCTTTACAAAACAACATCTACATCAATGGAATTTATTATTGTTGATGGCACATCAACATACAACTTAAGAAAATCAGAACTATATTATCCCCTCTCAAAAGGTGTGAACGCATTTAATAGTTCCAATTTTCTGCCTTTGCATTAATTGACTTGGTGCAGCCATTGTTCATATAATAACCCACCCTCCACCCACCAACTGTATTACTACTCCCATAACAAAACACACTTCATCGCCACAGATGTACACCTGTATTATGTATAATGAACCTGACATACCTGACCTACATATCCAACTATCTGCAATGTCTCTAGTTAGTCCCACTAGGTTAATGATCTATTTTCAGATGGGACCCAAGGTGGCATTTATACTACTAGAGGACATTTGACAAGGGCATCAGGGAACTTCTACTATTTTGAACTGCTAGATAGGTTCATAGGTTCATAGATTAGTACTAGACTAACTGCTTTTTGCGCCCATTTTAAGCCCCAGCAATTCCTCCTCAGAGACTCAAACCCTGCACCTTGTGTTTGTAAGGCAAAGACCTTAACCATCAGGCCACTCCACTGGAGAGCTCCTACAGCAGCAAGGAAGAGGCCTAAGAGAATCAGCAACATAGAGGAGGAGAAAAAAAATATGGGCACTTTGGAAGTGGACAGTGGGAATTTGGAGAAAATTTTGTTTGGTATGGAGCTTCAGAATGTAAAAAAAGATTCCTGAGTGGTGGATGTTAAAAAGTGTTTAGCTGTCTCTATGGAGAAGGAAGTAAGTGAGTCTGCTGAAGTGGTACAGATAACGTAACTGGTGTAGATGATGTTCTGTAAAAATGACCAAGCAGGATGATCCTGTGGACAGTTTTGCTGTTTCACGAGGGAGATGGCAGATAACTTTTTTTGGAAGTGCTATGGGTGGTAATGTGGAAATGGAATCCGGTGATGTAGCAGCACAGAATGCAGCAGTTAAAACTTATGCAACACTGACAGAAAACAAAAGAGGAAAGCAGTAACAAATTGAGAAAGTGTCGGGTTTTGTGGCAGCAGATAATGCAGTAACTAAAACATAGCAACACTGACAGCAGGCAAAAAAGGAGAGCAGTAAAAAACTGTAAGAAAAACTGTTTTAAAAAAAAAAGAGAAGACCAACTATGGGAATAAGAACAAAAAATGACACTGTATTAGACAGACCTTATGTATGGCACAGTTTGGTAACTGTGCTGGGTTTTAAAGCTCAAGAAATTTGTATACAAATTGGGACAGAGACTTATTCTAACTTAACATTTGAAATTAATAGACGAATGATGACATTTCTGGAACTGTGTAACAAAAGAAGGCATTCATCCATGGCACAAGTATTTGTTTTCTGGTAGTAACATATGTTAAGAAAATGTTACTTTGCAGTTTAAATCTGATGAACTGGAAGAAGAGGATGTTAAAATGCATGCAGGGTTAACTTAGAGATAAGAGAAACGTATGGAAAGGATAATGGAGTATGGAAGCTGTTTTGAAATGTGAACAAAACACTGTAAAACACTTGCCAAGTGTAATTTGTGCAGCTGATCATACAGGGATGTTAAGATATGTTGACCAGCCTAAATCATGTTTCTTTTATGGGATCTTTTCTCATTTAATTAATGACTGTGACAAGTTAAATATGACACTGTGGGGGAAAATGACATACAGCAAGAAGGCGTGTATCTGAATGCAGGCTATGTAAAAAATGGGGCACTTTTGGATAGATTGTTAAGTGCAAACAGTAAATAATGAAAAATAAGGGGAAATGGAAGAAAACATACATGAGGAAGGACAATAAGAGGCTGGTGGAAAGGGTGAACTAGGTGAAGAAGAAACTGTAGAAGAAGAAAAATATATGCAGGAAGAGAGGACAGGAGAATGGATTGATACTAATATTTTTTTGAAGTTCTTGCCAGTGAAAATCTGATTATAAGGATCAAGGATTATTTGTACATATACTCAGGAAAAATATTCAATTGGGAAAGAGCAAAACTAAGAAAATAGAAATGCACAAATATTTCCCCTAAATTTAAAAAGAATGAAAATCAATAATTTAAGAGTACTTTTCAGTAAATGTGAATAGGACTACTAACATTGTATGAAGGAAAGGATTATAGAATGGTGTGCTAAATGTAATGTGGATGTTACCTGTTAGAGCACATAAAGAGTCCTGAGACGTGAAGAAAGACTGCAAACTTAAAAACTGTGGGGTGGAAATACAATATGGAACTTAGGAAGTGAGCATTTTGTCTGGAGAGGCTGTGTAAAAACTGGAAATGCTAGATATAGCACTGGTAAGGATGGGAAGATGGATGTGAAGTGAGAAAACATGCATTATATGCACATATAACTAACACGGAAAGAGAGAATCTCTTTAATCAAATATTAGACAATGTGGTGGTTAACATGAAAACTGTAACTACAGGGGAATATAAAAAGAAAAAATACAGGAAGTGATAAAATGTGGTAAATTAGCTGCGTGGAACAAAAGTCAATGGATTTATGGTTCAGAGGCACTTGGAGCTAAAATTGATTATTTTGCACTGTCAAAAGGTTTGGGGGTACTGTAGATCATAGTGTAAAGCATGTGCTATATATTTACGAAGCATGTGAGGCTGTACGTGCACATATATAAAGTCTTCATACATGCAATTCCTAGTGCCATCTTGAAGGAGCAGTCAGAGTTATTCAGTCATATCGTAAAGTTCTTGAATTCTTCTTAAATGATGACAGATGACTTTAGCATGATCACAGTTGTTAATTTGTATATAAGTTATCTAAGTTAGAGTCAGTAAGTCTTTATAGTGATGTGTTTGTATAAAATAAAGCTGCTTGAATAGAGCCCACCCCACAAAGACTGTTTATTCATGTCCCTGTCATGAAAGCGACATGTTGTCAGAACCGGGATGGAAGAGACAAGAAAATTCAGAGCCATGAGGTGCAAAGACGACAGTGAAGGTAAAAGCGAGAGAAAAGTGCACAAACATAGCCAGAAAGAATCAAAGGTAATGAGAAATAACACAGACTATTTACTCGATATGAAAGATAAAAAAGGGACATTACAAGGGCACAAACCGCATTATCAGGCAAATGGAAAGTACAAAAAGTTTGTTAACTAATGAAAAGGTTTAAGATAAAAGTATTCGATGAAACGATTAACAGTAAAGCAAAACAAGTATGTTTAAAGCAAAAATGAACATGTTTAAAGCAAAACTAGTGTGTTCAAGGCAAAGTTGGGCATGTTTAGAGTAAAACAAGCACAAGAAAAATATATTGGCCTAAAAAAGGGCTTAAATAAGCAAAACAAATATAATAAGAAAAGAAAAGGGGCACATTAAGCAGAATAAAGCAAGGCAACTGAATGTGTTTTGGCAAAGTGCTATGTTTGGGCATAACTACAACTTCATGTGGTATCAAGAGCATAACTAGAGTTATTCAAAGTATCTCAAAGTGTGTAAAAGTGCAACTATTTTGTATAATACAAAGTATAGCCATTTCAAAAAGTTTCTTGTGCTGGGTGTGTCTATTCACAAAGTGTTGCCATTAAAGAGTGCTTCTCATACTGTAGAGAGTTACCTAGAAAGGTGCCACCATTTTGAGAACATTTCAGTGTGCTGTCTGCAGTTATTCGCAAAGTGCAATTAGTTTGAAAAGTTATTGAGTTTAAGGCAACAGATGTTCCATTTATTCTCATTGTGCAGTTACTTGCCATGTTTCTTACACTAAGGGGTGTTTTCTTGCAAAAGACGACATTACAAGAGTATTACAATTCTCGTGAGTTATTCAGTCGCATTGTAAAGTTCTCAAATGTTTCTTAAATGATGGTAAATGACTTTAGCAGATGATGATAAATGACTTTAGCATTTTCGCCCTTACCACGATATTACAAAAGTGTCAAAACGCCCGAAAAGTTTATTTCTCAAAGTTCAGTTATTCAAAAGTACTACGAGTTTTTGTATTTGCATAATTCCAAGGCATTGGACAATTACTGGCATTAGCTCTGGCAAATGTGCATGTGTGTATCTTTACACTTATTTGCAAAACCCTTTGCTGATATGTGTTAATATGACAGATGGATTTCGAAAATCTCTACCACTTATATTTGATCAGAATATTGCAGAGAACTGTTACAACTTGTTATTCTACATAGTCCAAAGACGAGTGCAATCTCTTTATTGGGTCTCAAAGATAGTTTAAGAATGAATCTGCTTTCTTTTGCTAAAGAAGTTCATCACCTAAGTGCATTTCTGAGTTTTGATTTTTCAGAAGCCATTTTCTCAGAGTATGTTGATGTTTTTGTTGACAAGTTAGACAAACTTCCAGTTGTGTATTCCATGAAGTTAGACCCAGAGGTCAGTCCAGCAGTCAGACCAGCAAGAAGAGTTCTAATAGCTATACATGATAAAGTTAAGGCTCAGTTGGATAAAATGGTGCAGCAAAGTGCAATTTGTCCAATCACAGAACCAATACACTGGGTGTCATCCATGGCAGCTGCTCACAAAAAAGCCTTAGATTAAATCAAAATATGTATTGACCCAAGAGATCTGAACAAAGCATTAAAAAGACTTTATCATCCAATTTGCACAGTCGAAGAGGTTGCAGCTCTAATACTGAATGCCACTGTATTTTCTGTTTTGGATGCAAAGAGTTTGTTTTAGTAAGTGATGCTGGATCACAAATCCTCATTTCTAACTACTTTTGGTACTCCATTTGGTAGATTCAGATTCCTAAGGATGCCATTTGGAATAAATTCTGTAAGTGAAGATTTTTCAGCATACAATGGAACAAATTTTTTTGTGTTATCCCTGTACCATAATAGAAGATGATCTATTGGTTGGAGGCAATGGTGAAGCAGAGCATGACAGAAACCTCAGGAAAGCTCTAGACAGAGCACGTGAAGAAAACCTAAAGCTCAGTCCTCTGAAGTGCAAATTCAGACTTCCAGAAGTTACGTACATAGGTCATTTGTTTATGAGTACAGGCTTGAGACTGGACCCGACCAAACAAGTAGCTATTCTTGAAATGTCAGCACCAGATAATATACAAGCTTTGCAGCATTTTCTGGGTATGGTCAACTATTTAGGCAAATTTATACCAGACTTCAGTGGGTTGACAGCAACTTTAAGAGAGCTAACATGCACAAATGTTGCATGGTCATGGTTGGAACAGCACCAGAAGGCATTTGCAGACCTCAAGCAGAAAACTGCCATCCCATCTACATTAAGATACTATGATGTGAACAAACCAGTTGGCAGCCACAGTGGTGTAGCGGTTAGTGTTGCCGCCTCACAGCAAGAGGTTCTCCGGTTCGATCCTCAGCTGGGGTGCCTTCTGTGTGGAGTCTGCATGTCCTCTCTGTGGTCACGTGGGTTTCCTCTGGGTGCTCCGGTTTCCTCCCACATCCCAAAGACATGCTGTAGGTGGATTGGACACTCTAAATTGGCCCTAGGTGTGAGTGTGTGCATGTGTGTGCCTTCTGTGGAAGGTTGGGCGCTGGGCTGGCAACTCAACACCGTAAAACTCCACTGCCAATCATGAGCGGATAGGTTATCCTCTGTAGTGACCCCTAACCGGGAAAAGCCGAAAGAAGAAGAAGATGTGAACAAACCAGCTACTCCTTCTTGTGATGCTTCAAAATTTGGTTTAGGCAAAGTTATACTTCAAGAGGGCAGACCAGTAGACTATCCATCAACAACACTAACCCAAACTGAGATGCGGTATGCTCAAACTGAGAAGGATTTTGCAAATAGTATTTGCATGTTCCAAGTTTCATGATTATATTTATGATCAAGCTATTCAGATTGAAACTGATCATCCTCTATTTAATATTCTAAAGAAGCCTATGCATTCTGCTTCAGTGAGATTACAAAGAATGATGCTCAAATTACAAAAGTATAATTTCAAAATGGTCTACACTAAAGACAAATTGCTCTATCTGGCTGATACCTTATCCAGATCTCCCAGAATTACAACAGAACAGCTTAACACAGAGACTTTTAACTTTGATGTGACGTCAGTGCGTATTTTTCCCAGCACTAGACTTGATGAGTTAAGAAATCACACTCAGGCTGATCCAGTTTTGCATAAGCTCAATCACTATATTAATGTCGGATGGCCATCGAAGCAATGTAGTGTATCACCTGAAGTGAAAATGTATTTTCCTTACAGAGGTGAATTGTTGATGGAAGATGGCATTATTTTCAAAGGTCCTAAAACTGTTGTTCCTGCTTCCTTACAACATGAATATGCCCAGATTTTGCATTGTGGTCACCCAGGGTCCACATCCAGTAAAAGAAGAGCAAGAGAATTAGTATTTTGTCCTTTATTACCAAAAGACATTGATAGAGTTCTTACTTCTTGCTCAGTATGCAGTAGTACTAGATTGCATTTGCAAAGAGAACCACTTCCGCTAAGTCCTTTTCCCGAACTACCTTGGTCTACTGTAGCAACTGATATCAATGAGTGGAACAATCAACACTATTTAGTTCTGGTAGACTCTTATTCAAATTGATTTGAGATTGATCTACTACCTAATCTAACCACAACTGCTGTTATTACTAAGTTGAAGCATAATTTCTCAGTTCATGGTAGTCCACACAAACTTTTTTCTGACAATGGTACTCAATTTACTAGCCAGTTGTTTCAGAAATTTGCATAAGAATGGGACTTTGGATATGTCACTTGTAGTCCTGAATATCCTCAGTCCAATGGTCTAGCAGTGCAAAGTGTAAAGGAATTACTTGAAAGGTCAAAGTGTGACAATGCCGATCTTTTCTTGAATTTGCTTAATCTCAGAAACATACACCGTGATGATATTCTTGGCTCACCTGCTGAAAGACTACTTTCCAGGCAAACTAGAACTACATTACCTATTTCTTCAAGTTTGTTGAAGCTTAAATCTAAAAATGCTAAAACCATCAAGGCTCAATTGTTTAAGAAGTGTAATACCCAGAAATCTATTTATGACAGATTGGGCAGATTACTTCATCCACTTAGGGAAGGAGAGACGGTACGAATCCACGTAACAAAAGATTTTGATCGAATAGGACAGATTACAGGCATCTATACCAAGCCGAGATCCTACTTGGCAAATTCTGAAGGTGTGGAGAACAGGAGAAATGGCAAACATCTTCTTCCTGTACTAGAAGTATCATCATCATCATCATCATTGCAATCACAGCATTGTTTCTGTGATGTGGACGGTAAAGCAAAGAGTGAGTCGGACACTGTTTCCAGACCAGAACGTGTTCAAAAGTCTGACTCCATTCCCGAAAGGGATTTGCACATTCCACAGGTCAACCATTTTACAGAAACTGTTCCAGTTCTAAATCTAATACCCAGTTTTATATCATATGATATGGGTGAGTGTCTAAGCCAAGTGTGCAATATGCAGCAACCTGGACTTGATTGTACATACATGTATATTTAGTAGTGTATAATGCATGACTAAAGATTATCTGTGAATTCTGCATGCCAAACAGTCTCACAACAATTACAGGATGTAATTCTCAAAGAGGGAGGATGTAGATCAGAGTGTAAAGCATGTGCTATATCTTTAAGAAGCATGCAAGGCTGTACATGCACGTATATAAAGTCTTCACACGTGCAATTCCTAGTGCCATCTTGAAGGAAAAATGAATTACAGAATTTAGAGAATGATACAAGAGAATATTATGGTATGGAAAAAGAAATATACAAAAGAAATTGAGAAAAAAATGAAGGCATTACACTTTAGGCAGAGATATTATTTACAACGGAGAAGGGAGGAAGTATCTGCATATTTGGATAAAACGGTAAAGGAGGATATTAGTATAATGAGGGAAATTAAAAATGCATAAGGAGAGGTAAAAGAATGCAAGAGCAAATTATGAGTATTGTAGTGCAGCATGTGGAAAATATGCATAAGAATAAAACAAATGAAAATAAAATGGAATGGAAAGTAAAAAAAAAAATATCCAGAATAAGTTAAGGAAGAGTGTGAAAAAAAAGGAATTATTATATAGTGACTAAGTACTTAGGAAAGTAAATGTTGATTCAGTATCAGATGCTATAATGTATCCAACATATAAAAAAGCAATGGACTGGCAAACTGAGTATTCTGTAAATGTACTGAATCAATGGTCGGCAAAGCGAGTATTCTGTAAATATACTGAATGAATGGTTGGCAAAGCGAGTATTCTGTAAATGTACTGAATGAATGGTTGGCAAAGTGAGTATTCTGTAAATATACTGAATGAATAGTTGGCAAAGTGAGTATTCTGTAAATGTACTGAATGAATGGTTGGCAAAGCGAGTATTCTGTAAATGTACTGAATGAATGGTTGGCAAAGTGAGTATTCTGTAAATATACTGAATGAATAGTTGGCAAAGTGAGTATTATGTAAATATACTGAATGAATGGTTGGCAAAGTGAGTATTCTGTAAATGTACTGAATGAATGGTTGGCAAAGTGAGTATTCTGTAAATATACTGAATGAATGGTTGGCAAAGCGAGTATTCTGTAAATATACTGAATGAATGGTTGGCAAAGCGAGTATTCTGTAAATGTACTGAATGAATGGTTGAGGGATGGGTCTGTTTATGAAGAGCTATGTAGTGGGATAATAAAATTCATATGGAAGAAAGATGAGAAAAATTACATAAAAAATTGAAGACTAATCAGTAAATAACACAGATTATAATTTTTTTATGAGAATAATACAGTAGAGAATGGAAGGGAGGACGAGGGATATTACGGAAGAAGGAACATCAAGAATTGTTACTGGTTGTGAGAGAAACTGTGGATGACATAAGTAAAAAAGGAGGATATGAAACTTACTGTAGGAGATATTAGCAAGGCATTTGTTACAGTAGAACATAATACTTTGTGGAATATTATGGACAAGTATGGAATAGGTAATAGAATTAAGAGAGTGTGTAAATCAGTATATCAAAATAATAGAATGACAGTGTTAGTGAATGGGGGTCTCTGTAAATAAATTTGCTTGCAGTACAGTATAAGGCAAGGATGTCCCATGAGTGGAGTATTGTCTGCACTGATAATGAATGTGATAGTGAGTGAAGTAGCTTACAAAATGAAAAATGCTAGACATGTGATGCAAAAGGCGGTGGTGATTCCAGTAGTTTTGACATATGCAGACAATACAGTCGTAGTTGCTAAGAATAAAATCTGGATGAGAGAAGTGTTGGTTTGTTTGAATGGATGTTTAAAGA